>NW_028128270.1:0-135763 GCF_965231255.1 Vanellus vanellus
GATGCTGGTCCTCACTGCCTCCTGGAACCCCTTCAAATGCCCCAGACAATTTGGCCCTCTCTGCTTTCCTGCAGACTCTAGCCTCAAAAGCACCTTTTTTCATTTTCGGCGCCCCCCAGACGAAAAAAGACAAACGTCCAGCTTTTGCTGCCACAGCAAAGGTGCCAGCGGGGAAAAGTGATGCTGGTCCTCACTGCCTCCTGGAACCCCTTCAAATGCCCCAGACAATTTGGCCCTCTCTGCTTTCCTGCGCACTCTAGCCTCAAATGCACCGTTTTTCATTTTCGGCACCCCCCGGAGTAAAAAAGAAAAACGTCCATCTTTTGCTGCCACAGCAAAGGTGCCAGCGGGGAAAAGTGATGCTGGTCCTCACTGCCTCTTGGATCCCCTTAAAATGCCCCAGACAATTTGGCCCTCTCTGCTTTGCTGCGGACTCTAGCCTCAAAAGCCCTGTTTTTCACTTTCGGCGCTGTTTGGAGCAAAAAAGACAAACGTCCAGCTTTTGCTGCCACAGCAAAGGTGCCAGCGGGGAAAAGTGATGCTGGTCCTCACTGCCTCCTGGAACCTTTTCAAATGCCCCAGACAATTTGGCCCTCTCTGCTTTCCTGCAGAATCTAGCCTCAAAAGCACCTTTTTTCATTTTCGGCACCCCCCGGAGGAAAAAAGACAAACGTCCAGCTTTTGCTGCCACAGCAAAGGTGCCAGCGGGGAAAAGTGATGCTGGTCCTCACTGCCTCCTGGAACCCCTTCAAATGCCCCAGACAATTTGGCCTCTCTGCTTTCCTGCGCACTCTAGCCTCAAAAGCACCTTTTTTCATTTTCGGCACCCCCCGGAGAAAAAAAGACAAACGTTCAGCTTTTGCTGCCACAGCAAAGGTGCCAGCGGGGAAAAGTGATGCTGGTCCTCACTGCCTCCTGGAACCCCTTCAAATGCCCCAGACAATTTGGCCCTCTCTGCTTTCCTGCGCACTCTAGCCTCAAAAGCACCTTTTTTCACTTTCGGCGCTGTTTGGAGCAAACAAGACAAACGTCCAGGTTTTGCTGCCACAGCAAAGGTGCCAGCGGGGAAAAGTGATGCTGGTCCTCACTGCCTCCTGGAACCCCTTCAAATGCCCCAAACAATTTGGCCCTCTCTGCTTTCCTGCAGACTCTAGCCTCAAAAGCACCTTTTTTCATTTTCGGCGCCCCCCAGACGAAAAAAGACAAACGTCCAGCTTTTGCTGCCACAGCAAAGGTGCCAGCGGGGAAAAGTGATGCTGGTCCTCACTGCCTCCTGGAACCCCTTCAAATGCCCCACACAATTTGGCCCTCTCTGCTTTCCTGCGCATTCTATCCTTACAAGCACCGTGTGTCACTTTCGGCGCTGTTTATAGCAAATAAGACAAACGTCCAGCTTTTGCTGCCACAGCAAAGGTGCCAGCGGGGAAAAGTGATGCTGGTCCTCACTGCCTCCTGGAACCCCTTCAAATGCCCCAGACAATTTGGCCCTCTCTGCTTTCCTGCAGACTCTAGCCTAAAAAGCACCGTTTTTCATTTTCGGAACCCCCCCGGAGGAAAGAAGACAAACGTCCATCTTTTGCTGCCACAGCAAAGGTGCCAGCGGGGAAAAGTGATGCTGGTCCTCACTGCCTCCTGGAACCCCTTCAAATGCCCCAGACAATTTGGCCCTCTCTGCTTTGCTGCGGACTCTAGCCTCAAAAGCCCTGTTTTTCACTTTCGGCGCTGTTTGGAGCAAAAAAGACAAACGTCCAGCTTTTGCTGCCACAGCAAAGGTGCCAGCGGGGAAAAGTGATGCTGGTCCTCACTGCCTCCTGGAACCTTTTCAAATGCCCCAGACAATTTGGCCCTCTCTGCTTTCCTGCAGAATCTAGCCTAAAAAGCACCTTTTTTCATTTTCGGCACCCCCCGGAGGAAAAAAGACAAACGTCCATCTTTTGCTGCCACAGCAAAGGTGCCAGTGGGGAAAGTGATGCTGGTCCTCACTGCCTCCTGGAACCCCTTCAAATGCCCCAGACAATTTGGCCCTCTCTGCTTTCCTGCAGACTCTAGCCTCAAAAGCATCTTTTTTCATTTTCGGCGCCCCCCAGGCGAAAAAAGACAAACGTCCAGCTTTTGCTGCCACAGCAAAGGTGCCAGCGGGGAAAAGTGATGCTGGTCCTCACTGCCTCCTGGAACCCCTTCAAATGCCCCAGACAATTTGGCCCTCTCTGCTTTCCTGCGCACTCTAGCCTCAAAAGCACCTTTTTTCACTTTCGGCGCCCCCCAGACGAAAAAAGACAAACGTCCAGCTTTTGCTGCCACAGCAAAGGTGCCAGCGGGGAAAAGTGATGCTGGTCCTCACTGCCTCCTGGAACCCCTTCAAATGCCCCAGACAATTTGGCCCTCTCTGCTTTCCTGCAGACTCTAGCCTAAAAAGCACCTTTTTTCATTTTCGGCGCCCCCCAGACGAAAAAAGACAAACGTCCAGCTTTTGCTGCCACAGCAAAGGTGCCAGCGGGAAAGTGATGCTGGTCCTCACTGCCTCCTGGAACCCCTTCAAATGCCCCACACAATTTGGCCCTCTCTGCTTTCCTGCGCACTCTATCCTCACAAGCACCGTTTTTCACTTTCGGCTCTGTTTGGAGCAAATAAGACAAACGTCCAGCTTTTGCTGCACAGCAAAGGTGCCAGCGGGACTGCCTCCCTTAAATGCCCCAGACAATTTGGCCCTCTCTGCTTTGCTGCGGACTCTAGCCTCAAAAGCCCTGTTTTTCACTTTCGGCGCTGTTTGGAGCAAAAAAGACAAACGTCCAGCTTTTGCTGCCACAGCAAAGGTGCCAGCGGGGAAAAGTGATGCTGGTCCTCACTGCCTCCTGGAACCCCTTCAAATGCCCCAGACAATTTGGCCCTCTCTGCTTTCCTGCAGACTCTAGCCTCAAAAGCACCGTTTTTCATTTTCGGCACCCCCCGGAGGAAAAAAGACAAACGTCCATCTTTTGCTGCCACAGCAAAGGTGCCAGCAGGGAAAAGTGATGCTGGTCCTCACTGCCTCCTGGATCCCCTTCAAATGCCCCAGACAATTTGGCCCTCTCTGCTTTGCTGCGGACTCTAGCCTCAAAAGCCCTGTTTTTCACTTTCGGCGCTGTTTGGAGCAAAAAAGACAAACGTCCAGCTTTTGCTGCCACAGCAAAGGTGCCAGCGGGGAAAAGTGATGCTGGTCCTCACTGCCTCCTGGAACCTTTTCAAATGCCCCAGACAATTTGGCCCTCTCTGCTTTCCTGCAGAATCTAGCCTAAAAAGCACCTTTTTTCATTTTCGGCACCCCCCGGAGGAAAAGAGACAAACGTCCAGCTTTTGCTGCCACAGCAAAGGTGCCAGCGGGGAAAAGTGATGCTGGTCCTCACTGCCTCCTGGAACCCCTTCAAATGCCCCAGACAATTTGGCCCTCTCTGCTTTCCTGCAGACTCTAGCCTCAAAAGCAACTTTTTTCATTTTCGGCACCGCCCGGAGAAAAAAAGACAAACGTCCAGCTTTTGCTGCCACAGCAAAGGTGCCAGCGGGGAAAAGTGATGCTGGTCCTCACTGCCTCCTGGAACCCCTTCAAATGCCCCAGACAATTTGGCCCTCTCTGCTTTCCTGCGCACTCTAGCCTCAAAAGCACCTTTTTTCACTTTCGGCGCTGTTTGGAGCAAACAAGACAAACGTCCAGCTTTTGCTGCCACAGCAAAGGTGCCAGCGGGGAAAAGTGATGCTGGTCCTCACTGCCTCCTGGAACCCCTTCAAATGCCCCAGACAATTTAGCCCTCTCTGCTTTCCTGCAGACTCTAGCCTAAAAAGCACCTTTTTCATTTTCGGCGCCCCCCAGACGAAAAAAGACAAACGTCCAGCTTTTGCTGCCACAGCAAAGGTGCCAGCGGGGAAAAGTGATGCTGGTCCTCACTGCCTCCTGGATCCCCTTCAAATGCCCCAGACAATTTGGCCCTCTCTGCTTTCCTGCAGACTCTAGCCTCAAAAGCACCGTTTTTCATTTTCGGCACCCCCCGGAGGAAAAAAGACAAACGTCCATCTTTTGCTGCCACAGCAAAGGTGCCAGTGGGGAAAAGTGATGCTGGTCCTCACTGCCTCCTGGAACCCCTTCAAATGCCCCAGACAATTTGGCCCTCTCTGCTTTCCTGCAGACTCTAGCCTCAAAAGCACCTTTTTTCATTTTCGGCGCCCCCAGGCGAAAAAAGACAAACGTCCAGCTTTTGCTGCCACAGCAAAGGTGCCAGCGGGGAAAAGTCATGCTGGTCCTCACTGCCTCCTGGAACCCCTTCAAATGCCCCAGACAATTTGGCCCTCTCTGCTTTCCTGCGCACTCTAGCCTCAAAAGCACCTTTTTTCATATTCGGCGCCCCCCAGACGAAAAAAGACAAACGTCCAGCTTTTGCTGCCACAGCAAAGGTGCCAGCGGGGAAAAGTGATGCTGGTCCTCACTGCCTCCTGGAACCCCTTCAAATGCCCCAGACAATTTGGCCCTCTCTGCTTTCCTGCAGACTCTAGCATAAAAAGCACCTTTTTTCATTTTCGGCGCCCCCCAGACGAAAAAAGACAAACGTCCAGCTTTTGCTGCCACAGCAAAGGTGCCAGCGGGGAAAAGTGATGCTGGTCTTCACTGCCTCCTGGAACCCCTTCAAATGCCCCACACAATTTGGCCCTCTCTGCTTTCCTGCGCATTCTATCCTCACAAGCACCGTTTTTCACTTTAGGCGCTGTTTGGAGCAAATAAGACAAACGTCCAGCTTTTGCTGCCACAGCAAAGGTGCCAGCGGGGAAAAGTGATGCTGGTCCTCACTGCCTCCTGGAACCCCTTCAAATGCCCCAGACAATTTGGCCCTCTCTGCTTTCCTGCAGACTCTAGCCTCAAAAGCACCGTTTTTCATTTTCGGCACCCCCCGGAGAAAAAAAGACAAACGTTCAGCTTTTGCTGCCACAGCAAAGGTGCCAGCGGGGAAAAGTGATGCTGGTCCTCACTGCCTCCTGGAACCCCTTCAAATGCCCCAGACAATTTGGCCTTCTCTGCTTTCCTGCGCACTCTAGCCTCAAAAGCACCTTTTTTCACTTTCGGCGCTGTTTGGAGCAAACAAGACAAACGTCCAGGTTTTGCTGCCACAGCAAAGGTGCCAGCGGGGAAAAGTGATGCTGGTCCTCACTGCCTCCTGGAACCCCTTCAAATGCCCCAGACAATTTGGCCCTCTCTGCTTTCCTGCAGACTCTAGCCTTAAAAAGCACCTTTTTTCATTTTCGGCGCCCCCCAGACGAAAAAAGACAAACGTCCAGCTTTTGCTGCCACAGCAAAGGTGCCAGTGGGGAAAAGTGATGCTGGTCCTCACTGCCTCCTGGAACCCCTTCAAATGCCCCAGACAATTTGGCCCTCTCTGCTTTCCTGCAGACTCTAGCCTCAAAAGCATCTTTTTTCATTTTCGGCGCCCCCCAGACGAAAAAAGACAAACGTCCAGCTTTTGCTGCCACAGCAAAGGTGCCAGCGGGGAAAAGTGATGCTGGTCCTCACTGCCTCCTGGAACCCCTTCAAATGCCCCAGACAATTTGGCCCTCTCTGCTTTCCTGCAGACTCTAGCCTAAAAAGCACCTTTTTTCACTTTCGGCGCCCCCCAGACGAAAAAAGACAAACGTCCAGCTTTTGCTGCCACAGCAAAGGTGCCAGCGGGGAAAAGTGATGCTGGTCCTCACTGCCTCCTGGATCCCCTTAAAATGCCCCAGACAATTTGGCCCTCTCTGCTTTGCTGCGGACTCTAGCCTCAAAAGCCCTGTTTTTCACTTTCGGCGCTGTATGGAGCAAATAAGACAAACGTCCAGCTTTTGCTGCCACAGCAAAGGTGCCAGCGGGGAAAAGTGATGCTGGTCCTCACTGCCTCCTGGAACCCCTTCAAATGCCCCAGACAATTTGGCCCTCTCTGCTTTCCTGCGCACTCTAGCCTCAAAAGCACCTTTTTTCACTTTCGGCGCTGTTTGGAGCAAACAAGACAAACGTCCAGGTTTTGCTGCCACAGCAAAGGTGCCAGCGGGGAAAAGTGATGCTGGTCCTCACTGCCTCCTGGAACCCCTTCAAATGCCCCACACAATTTGGTCCTCTCTGCTTTCCTGCAGACTCTAGCCTAAAAAGCACCTTTTTTCATTTTCGGCGCCCCCCAGACGAAAAAAGACAAACGTCCAGCTTTTGCTGCCACAGCAAAGGTGCCAGCGGGGAAAAGTGATGCTGGTCCTCACTGCCTCCTGGAACCCCTTCAAATGCCCCAGACAATTTGGCCCTCTCTGCTTTCCTGCAGACTCTAGCCTAAAAAGCATCTTTTTTCGCTTTCGCCGCTGTTTGGAGCAAAGAAGACAAACGTCCAGCTTTTGCTGCCACAGCAAAGGTGCCAGCGGGGAAAAGTGATGCTGGTCCTCACTGCCTCCTGGATCCCCTTCAAATGCCCCAGACAATTTGGCCCTCTCTGCTTTCCTGCAGACTCTAGCCTCAAAAGCACCGTTTTTCATTTTCGGCACCCCCCGGAGGAAAAAAGACAAACGTCCATCTTTTGCTGCCACAGCAAAGGTGCCAGTGGGGAAAAGTGATGCTGGTCCTCACTGCCTCCTGGAACCCCTTCAAATGCCCCAGACAATTTGGCCCTCTCTGCTTTCCTGCAGACTCTAGCCTCAAAAGCACCTTTTTTCATTTTCGGCGCCCCCAGGCGAAAAAAGACAAACGTCCAGCTTTTGCTGCCACAGCAAAGGTGCCAGCGGGGAAAAGTGATGCTGGTCCTCACTGCCTCCTGGAACCCCTTCAAATGCCCCAGACAATTTGGCCCTCTCTGCTTTCCTGCGCACTCTAGCCTCAAAAGCACCTTTTTTCATATTCGGCGCCCCCCAGACGAAAAAAGACAAACGTCCAGCTTTTGCTGCCACAGCAAAGGTGCCAGCGGGGAAAAGTGATGCTGGTCCTCACTGCCTCCTGGAACCCCTTCAAAT
Organism: Vanellus vanellus; assembly: GCF_965231255.1. NCBI lineage: Eukaryota > Metazoa > Chordata > Aves > Charadriiformes > Charadriidae > Vanellus > Vanellus vanellus. Next base: position 6,985 of record NW_028128270.1, read on the forward strand.
GCCCCACACAATTTGGCCCTCTCTGCTTTCCTGCAGACTCTAGCCTAAAAAGCACCTTTTTTCATTTTCGGCGCCCCCCAGACGAAAAAAGACAAACGTCCAGCTTTTGCTGCCACAGCAAAGGTGCCAGTGGGGAAAAGTGATGCTGGTCCTCACTGCCTCCTGGAACCCCTTCAAATGCCCCAGACAATTTGGCCCTCTCTGCTTTCCTGCAGACTCTAGCCTCAAAAGCATCTTTTTTCATTTTCGGCGCCCCCCAGGCGAGAAAAGACAAACGTCCAGCTTTTGCTGCCACAGCAAAGGTGCCAGCGGGGAAAAGTGATGCTGGTCCTCACTGCCTCTTGGAACCCCTTCAAATGCCCCAGACAATTTGGCCCTCTCTGCTTTCCTGCGCACTCTAGCCTCAAAAGCACCTTTTTTCACTTTCGGCGCCCCCCAGACGAAAAAAGACAAACGTCCAGCTTTTGCTGCCACAGCAAAGGTGCCAGCGGGGAAAAGTGATGCTGGTCCTCACTGCCTCCTGGAACCCCTTCAAATGCCCCAGACAATTTGGCCCTCTCTGCTTTCCTGCAGACTCTAGCCTAAAAAGCACCTTTTTTCATTTTCGGCGCCCCCCAGACGAAAAAAGACAAACGTCCAGCTTTTGCTGCCACAGCAAAGGTGCCAGCGGGGAAAAGTGATGCTGGTCCTCACTGCCTCCTGGATCCCCTTAAAATGCCCCAGACAATTTGGCCCTCTCTGCTTTGCTGCGGACTCTAGCCTCAAAAGCCCTGTTTTTCACTTTCGGCGCTGTTTGGAGCAAAAAAGACAAACGTCCAGCTTTTGCTGCCACAGCAAAGGTGCCAGCGGGGAAAAGTGATGCTGGTCCTCACTGCCTCCTGGAACCTTTTCAAATGCCCCAGACAATTTGGCCCTCTCTGCTTTCCTGCAGAATCTAGCCTAAAAAGCACCTTTTTTCATTTTCGGCACCCCCCGGAGGAAAAAAGACAAACGTCCAGCTTTTGCTGCCACAGCAAAGGTGCCAGCGGGGAAAAGTTATGCTGGTCCTCACTGCCTCCTGGAACCCCTTCAAATGCCCCAGACAATTTGGCCCTCTCTGCTTTCCTGCAGACTCCAGCCTCAAAAGCACCTTTTTTCATTTTCGGCACCCCCCGGAGAAAAAAAGACAAACGTTCAGCTTTTGCTGCCACAGCAAAGGTGCCAGCGGGGAAAAGTGATGCTGGTCCTCACTGCCTCCTGGAACCCCTTCAAATGCCCCAGACAATTTGGCCCTCTCTGCTTTCCTGCGCACTCTAGCCTCAAAAGCACCTTTTTTCACTTTCGGCGCTGTTTGGAGCAAACAAGACAAACGTCCAGGTTTTGCTGCCACAGCAAAGGTGCCAGCGGGGAAAAGTGATGCTGGTCCTCACTGCCTCCTGGAACCCCTTCAAATGCCCCAAACAATTTGGCCCTCTCTGCTTTCCTGCAGACTCTAGCCTAAAAAGCACCTTTTTTCATTTTCGGCGCCCCCCAGACGAAAAAAGACAAACGTCCAGCTTTTGCTGCCACAGCAAAGGTGCCAGCGGGGAAAAGTGATGCTGGTCCTCACTGCCTCCTGGAACCCCTTCAAATGCCCCACACAATTTGGCCCTCTCTGCTTTCCTGCGCATTCTATCCTTACAAGCACCGTGTGTCACTTTCGGCGCTGTTTATAGCAAATAAGACAAACGTCCAGCTTTTGCTGCCACAGCAAAGGTGCCAGCGGGGAAAAGTGATGCTGGTCCTCACTGCCTCCTGGAACCCCTTCAAATGCCCCAGACAATTTGGCCCTCTCTGCTTTCCTGCAGACTCTAGCCTAAAAAGCACCGTTTTTCATTTTCGGAACCCCCCGGAGGAAAGAAGACAAACGTCCATCTTTTGCTGCCACAGCAAAGGTGCCAGCGGGGAAAAGTGATGCTGGTCCTCACTGCCTCCTGGAACCCCTTCAAATGCCCCAGACAATTTGGCCCTCTCTGCTTTGCTGCGGACTCTAGCCTCAAAAGCCCTGTTTTTCACTTTCGGCGCTGTTTGGAGCAAAAAAGACAAACGTCCAGCTTTTGCTGCCACAGCAAAGGTGCCAGCGGGGAAAAGTGATGCTGGTCCTCACTGCCTCCTGGAACCTTTTCAAATGCCCCAGACAATTTGGCCCTCTCTGCTTTCCTGCAGAATCTAGCCTAAAAAGCACCTTTTTTCATTTTCGGCACCCCCCGGAGGAAAAAAGACAAACGTCCATCTTTTGCTGCCACAGCAAAGGTGCCAGTGGGGAAAAGTGATGCTGGTCCTCACTGCCTCCTGGAACCCCTTCAAATGCCCCAGACAATTTGGCCCTCTCTGCTTTCCTGCAGACTCTAGCCTCAAAAGCATCTTTTTTCATTTTCGGCGCCCCCCAGGCGAAAAAAGACAAACGTCCAGCTTTTGCTGCCACAGCAAAGGTGCCAGCGGGGAAAAGTGATGCTGGTCCTCACTGCCTCCTGGAACCCCTTCAAATGCCCCAGACAATTTGGCCCTCTCTGCTTTCCTGCGCACTCTAGCCTCAAAAGCACCTTTTTTCACTTTCGGCGCCCCCCAGACGAAAAAAGACAAACGTCCAGCTTTTGCTGCCACAGCAAAGGTGCCAGCGGGGAAAAGTGATGCTGGTCCTCACTGCCTCCTGGAACCCCTTCAAATGCCCCAGACAATTTGGCCCTCTCTGCTTTCCTGCAGACTCTAGCCTAAAAAGCACCTTTTTTCATTTTCGGCGCCCCCCAGACGAAAAAAGACAAACGTCCAGCTTTTGCTGCCACAGCAAAGGTGCCAGCGGGGAAAAGTGATGCTGGTCCTCACTGCCTCCTGGAACCCCTTCAAATGCCCCACACAATTTGGCCCTCTCTGCTTTCCTGCGCACTCTATCCTCACAAGCACCGTTTTTCACTTTCGGCGCTGTTTGGAGCAAATAAGACAAACGTCCAGCTTTTGCTGCCACAGCAAAGGTGCCAGCGGGGAAAAGTGATGCTGGTCCTCACTGCCTCCTGGATCCCCTTAAAATGCCCCAGACAATTTGGCCCTCTCTGCTTTGCTGCGGACTCTAGCCTCAAAAGCCCTGTTTTTCACTTTCGGCGCTGTTTGGAGCAAAAAAGACAAACGTCCAGCTTTTGCTGCCACAGCAAAGGTGCCAGCGGGGAAAAGTGATGCTGGTCCTCACTGCCTCCTGGAACCCCTTCAAATGCCCCAGACAATTTGGCCCTCTCTGCTTTCCTGCAGACTCTAGCCTCAAAAGCACCGTTTTTCATTTTCGGCACCCCCCGGAGGAAAAAAGACAAACGTCCATCTTTTGCTGCCACAGCAAAGGTGCCAGCAGGGAAAAGTGATGCTGGTCCTCACTGCCTCCTGGATCCCCTTCAAATGCCCCAGACAATTTGGCCCTCTCTGCTTTGCTGCGGACTCTAGCCTCAAAAGCCCTGTTTTTCACTTTCGGCGCTGTTTGGAGCAAAAAAGACAAACGTCCAGCTTTTGCTGCCACAGCAAAGGTGCCAGCGGGGAAAAGTGATGCTGGTCCTCACTGCCTCCTGGAACCTTTTCAAATGCCCCAGACAATTTGGCCCTCTCTGCTTTCCTGCAGAATCTAGCCTAAAAAGCACCTTTTTTCATTTTCGGCACCCCCCGGAGGAAAAGAGACAAACGTCCAGCTTTTGCTGCCACAGCAAAGGTGCCAGCGGGGAAAAGTTATGCTGGTCCTCACTGCCTCCTGGAACCCCTTCAAATGCCCCAGACAATTTGGCCCTCTCTGCTTTCCTGCAGACTCTAGCCTCAAAAGCAACTTTTTTCATTTTCGGCACCGCCCGGAGAAAAAAAGACAAACGTCCAGCTTTTGCTGCCACAGCAAAGGTGCCAGCGGGGAAAAGTGATGCTGGTCCTCACTGCCTCCTGGAACCCCTTCAAATGCCCCAGACAATTTAGCCCTCTCTGCTTTCCTGCAGACTCTAGCCTAAAAAGCACCTTTTTCATTTTCGGCGCCCCCCAGACGAAAAAAGACAAACGTCCAGCTTTTGCTGCCACAGCAAAGGTGCCAGCGGGGAAAAGTGATGCTGGTCCTCACTGCCTCCTGGAACCCCTTCAAATGCCCCAGACAATTTGGCCCTCTCTGCTTTCCTGCGCATTCTATCCTCACAAGCACCGTTTTTCACTTTCGGCGCTGTTTGGAGCAAATAAGACAAACGTCCAGCTTTTGCTGCCACAGCAAAGGTGCCAGCGGGGAAAAGTGATGCTGGTCCTCACTGCCTCCTGGAACCCCTTCAAATGCCCCAGACAATTTGGCCCTCTCTGCTTTCCTGCAGACTCTAGCCTCAAAAGCACCTTTTTTCATTTTCGGCACCCCCCGGAGGAAAAAAGACAAACGTCCATCTTTTGCTGCCACAGCAAAGGTGCCAGCGGGGAAAAGTGATGCTGGTCCTCACTGCCTCCTGGATCCCCTTAAAATGCCCCAGACAATTTGGCCCTCTCTGCTTTGCTGCGGACTCTAGCCTCAAAAGCCCTGTTTTTCACTTTCGGCGCTGTTTGGAGCAAAAAAGACAAACGTCCAGCTTTTGCTGCCACAGCAAAGGTTCCAGCGGGGAAAAGTGATGCTGGTCCTCACTGCCTCCTGGAACCTTTTCAAATGCCCCAGACAATTTGGCCCTCTCTGCTTTCCTGCAGAATCTAGCCTAAAAAGCACCTTTTTTCATTTTCGGCACCCCCCGGAGGAAAAAAGACAAACGTCCAGCTTTTGCTGCCACAGCAAAGGTGCCAGCGGGGAAAAGTTATGCTGGTCCTCACTGCCTCCTGGAACCCCTTCAAATGCCCCAGACAATTTGGCCCTCTCTGCTTTCCTGCGCACTCTAGCCTCAAAAGCACGTTTTTTCACTTTCGGCGCCCCCCAGACGAAAAAAGACAAACGTCCAGCTTTTGCTGCCACAGCAAAGGTGCCAGCGGGGAAAAGTGATGCTGGTCCTCACTGCCTCCTGGAACCCCTTCAAATGCCCCAGACAATTTGGCCCTCTCTGCTTTCCTGCAGACTCTAGCCTAAAAAGCACCTTTTTTCATTTTCGGCGCCCCCCAGACGAAAAAAGACAAACGTCCAGCTTTTGCTGCCACAGCAAAGGTGCCAGCGGGGAAAAGTGATGCTGGTCCTCACTGCCTCCTGGAACCCCTTCAAATGCCCCACACAATTTGGCCCTCTCTGCTTTTTGCGCATTCTATCCTCACAAGCACCGTTTTTCACTTTCGGCGCTGTTTGGAGCAAATAAGACAAACGTCCAGCTTTTGCTGCCACAGCAAAGGTGCCAGCGGGGAAAAGTGATGCTGGTCCTCACTGCCTCCTGGAACCTTTTCAAATGCCCCAGACAATTTGGCCCTCTCTGCTTTCCTGCAGAATCTAGCCTAAAAAGTACCTTTTTTCATTTTCGGCACCCCCCGGAGGAAAAAAGACAAACGTCCAGCTTTTGCTGCCACAGCAAAGGTGCCAGCGGGGAAAAGTGATGCTGGTCCTCACTGCCTCCTGGAACCCCTTCAAATGCCCCAGACAATTTGGCCCTCTCTGCTTTCCTGCAGACTCTAGCCTCAAAAGCACCGTTTTTCATTTTCGGCACCCCCCGGAGAAAAAAAGACAAACGTCCAGCTTTTGCTGCCACAGCAAAGGTGCCAGCGGGGAAAAGTGATGCTGGTCCTCACTGCCTCCTGGAACCCCTTCAAATGCCCCACACAATTTGGCCCTCTCTGCTTTCCTGCAGACTCTAGCCTCAAAAGCACCTTTTTTCATTTTCGGCGTCCCCAGGCGAAAAAAGACAAACGTCCAGCTTTTGCTGCCACAGCAAAGGTGCCAGCGGGGAAAAGTGATGCTGGTCCTCACTGCCTCCTGGAACCCCTTCAAATGCCCCAGACAATTTGGCCCTCTCTGCTTTCCTGCAGACTCTAGCCTCAAAAGCACCTTTTTTCATTTTCGGCGCCCCCCAGACGAAAAAAGACAAACGTCCAGCTTTTGCTGCCACAGCAAAGGTACCAGCGGGGAAAAGTGATGCTGGTCCTCACTGCCTCCTGGAACCCCTTCAAATGCCCCACACAATTTGGCCCTCTCTGCTTTCCTGCGCATTCTATCCTCACAAGCACCGTTTTTCACTTTCGGCGCTGTTTGGAGCAAATAAGACAAACGTCCAGCTTTTGCTGCCACAGCAAAGGTGCCAGCGGGGAAAAGTGATGCTGGTCCTCACTGCCTCCTGGAACCCCTTCAAATGCCCCAGACAATTTGGCCCTCTCTGCTTTCCTGCAGACTCTAGCCTAAAAAGCACCTTTTTTCATTTTCGGCGCCCCCCAGACGAAAAAAGACAAACGTCCAGCTTTTGCTGCCACAGCAAAGGTGCCAGCGGGGAAAAGTGATGCTGGTCCTCACTGCCTCCTGGAACCCCTTCAAATGCCCCACACAATTTGGCCCTCTCTGCTTTCCTGCGCATTCTATCCTCACAAGCACCGTTTTTCACTTTCGGCGCTGTTTGGAGCAAATAAGACAAACGTCCAGCTTTTGCTGCCACAGCAAAGGTGCCAGCGGGGAAAAGTGATGCTGGTCCTCACTGCCTCCTGGAACCTTTTCAAATGCCCCAGACAATTTGGCCCTCTCTGCTTTCCTGCAGAATCTAGCCTAAAAAGTACCTTTTTTCATTTTCGGCACCCCCCGGAGGAAAAAAGACAAACGTCCAGCTTTTGCTGCCACAGCAAAGGTGCCAGCGGGGAAAAGTTATGCTGGTCCTCACTGCCTCCTGGAACCCCTTCAAATGCCCCAGACAATTTGGCCCTCTCTGCTTTCCTGCAGACTCTAGCCTCAAAAGCACCTTTTTTCATTTTCGGCACCCCCCGGAGAAAAAAAGACAAACGTCCAGCTTTTGCTGCCACAGCAAAGGTGCCAGCGGGGAAAAGTGATGCTGGTCCTCACTGCCTCCTGGAACCCCTTCAAATGCCACACACAATTTGGCCCTCTCTGCTTTCCTGCAGACTCTAGCCTCAAAAGCACCTTTTTTCATTTTCGGCGTCCCCAGGCGAAAAAAGACAAACGTCCAGCTTTTGCTGCCACAGCAAAGGTGCCAGCGGGGAAAAGTGATGCTGGTCCTCACTGCCTCCTGGAACCCCTTCAAATGCCCCAGACAATTTGGCCCTCTCTGCTTTCCTGCAGACTCTAGCCTCAAAAGCACCTTTTTTCATTTTCGGCGCCCCCCAGACGAAAAAAGACAAACGTCCAGCTTTTGCTGCCACAGCAAAGGTGCCAGCGGGGAAAAGTGATGCTGGTCCTCACTGCCTCCTGGAACCCCTTCAAATGCCCCACACAATTTCGCCCTCTCTGCTTTCCTGCGCATTCTGTCCTCACAAGCACCGTTTTTCACTTTCGGCGCTGTTTGGAGCAAATAAGACAAACGTCCAGCTTTTGCTGCCTCAGCAAAGGTGCCAGCGGGGAAAAGTGATGCTGGTCCTCACTGCCTCCTGGAACCCCTTCAAATGCCCCAGACAATTTGGCCCTCTCTGCTTTCCTGCAGACTCTAGCCTCAAAAGCACCGTTTTTCATTTTCGGCGCTGTTTGGAGCAAAAAAGACAAACGTCCAGCTTTTGCTGCCACAGCAAAGGTGCCAGCGGGGAAAAGTGATGCTGGTCCTCACTGCCTCCTGGATCCCCTTCAAATGCCCCAGACAATTTGGCCCTCTCTGCTTTCCTGCGCACTCTAGCCTCAAAAGCCCTGTTTTTCACTTTCGGCGCTGTTTGGAGCAAAAAAGACAAACGTCCAGCTTTTGCTGCCACAGCAAAGGTGCCAGCGGGGAAAAGTGATGCTGGTCCTCACTGCCTCCTGGAACCCCTTCAAATGCCCCAGACAATTTGGCCCTCTCTGCTTTCCTGCGCACTCTAGCCTCAAAAGCACCTTTTTTTACTTTCGCCGCTGTTTGGAGCAAAAAAGACAAACGTCCAGCTTTTGCTGCCACAGCAAAGGTGCCAGCGGGGAAAAGTGATGCTGGTCCTCACTGCCTCCTGGAACCCCTTCAAATGCCCCAGACAATTTGGCCCTCTCTGCTTTCCTGCGCACTCTAGCCTCAAAAGCACGTTTTTTCACTTTCGGCGCCCCCCAGACGAAAAAAGACAAACGTCCAGCTTTTGCTGCCACAGCAAAGGTGCCAGCGGGGAAAAGTGATGCTGGTCCTCACTGCCTCCTGGAACCCCTTCAAATGCCCCAGACAATTTGGCCCTCTCTGCTTTCCTGCAGACTCTAGCCTAAAAAGCACCTTTTTTCATTTTCGGCGCCCCCCAGACGAAAAAAGACAAACGTCCAGCTTTTGCTGCCACAGCAAAGGTGCCAGCGGGGAAAAGTGATGCTGGTCCTCACTGCCTCCTGGAACCCCTTCAAATGCCCCACACAATTTGGCCCTCTCTGCTTTCCTGCGCATTCTATCCTCACAAGCACCGTTTTTCACTTTCGGCGCTGTTTGGAGCAAATAAGACAAACGTCCAGCTTTTGCTGCCACAGCAAAGGTGCCAGCCTGGAAAAGTGATGCTGGCCCTCACTGCCTCCTGGAACCCCTTCAAATGCCCCAGACAATTTGGCCTTCTCTGCTTTCCTGCAGACTCTAGCCTAAAAAGCACCTTTTTTCATTTTCGGCACCCCCCGGAGGAAAAAAGACAAACGTCCAGCTTTTGCTGCCACAGCAAAGGTGCCAGTGGGGAAAAGTGATGCTGGTCCTCACTGCCTCCTGGAACCCCTTCAAATGCCCCAGACAATTTGGCCCTCTCTGCTTTCCTGCAGACTCTAGCCTCAAAAGCACCTTTTTTCATTTTCGGCGTCCCCAGGCGAAAAAAGACAAACGTCCAGCTTTTGCTGCCACAGCAAAGGTGCCAGCGGGGAAAAGTGATGCTGGTCCTCACTGCCTCCTGGAACCCCTTCAAATGCCCCAGACAATTTGGCCCTGTCTGCTTTCCTGCCGTCTCTATCCTCAAAAGCACCTTTTTTCACTTTCGGCGCCCCCCGGAGAAAAAAAGACAAACGTCCAGCTTTTGCTGCCACAGCAAAGGTGCCAGCGGGGAAAAGTGATGCTGGTCCTCACTGCCTCCTGGAACCCCTTCAAATGCCCCAGACAATTTGGCCCTGTCTGCTTTCCTGCGCACTCTATCCTCACAAGCACCTTTTTTCGCTTTCGCCGCTGTTTGGAGCAAAAAAGACAAAAGTCCAGCTTTTGCTGCCACAGCAAAGGTGCCAGCGGGGAAAAGTGATGCTGGTCCTCACTGCCTCCTGGAACCCCTTCAAATGCCCCAGACAATTTGGCCCTCTCTGCTTTCCTGCGCACTCTAGGCTCAAAAGCACCTTTTTTCGCTTTCGCCGCTGTTTGGAGCAAAAAAGACAAACGTCCAGCTTTTGCTGCCACAGCAAAGGTGCCAGCGGGGAAAAGTGATGCTGGTCCTCACTGCCTCCTGGAACCCCTTCAAATGCCCCAGACAATTTGGCCCTCTCTGCTTTCCTGCCCACTCTATCCTCACAAGCACCTTTTTTCGCTTTCGCCGCTGTTTGGAGCAAAAAAGACAAATGTCCAGCTTTTGCTGCCTCAGCAAAGGTGCCAGCGGGGAAAAGTGATGCTGGTCCTCACTGCCTCCTGGAACCCCTTCAAATGCCCCAGACAATTTGGCCCTCTCTGCTTTCCTGCGGACTCCATCCTCAAAAGCACCTTTTTTCGCTTTCGCCGCTGTTTGGAGCAAAAAAGACAAACGTCCAGCTTTTGCTGCCACAGCAAAGGTGCCAGCGGGGAAAAGTGATGCTGGTCCTCACTGCCTCCTGGAACCCCTTCAAATGCCCCAGACAATTTGGCCCTCTCTGCTTTCCTGCGCACTCTAGGCTCAAAAGCACCTTTTTTCGCTTTCGCCGCTGTTTGGAGCAAAAAAGACAAACGTCCAGCTTTTGCTGCCACAGCAAAGGTGCCAGCGGGGAAAAGTGATGCTGGTCCTCACTGCCTCCTGGAACCCCTTCAAATGCCCCACACAATTTGGCCCTCTCTGCTTTCCTGCCCACTCTATCCTCACAAGCACCTTTTTTCGCTTTCGCCGCTGTTTGGAGCAAAAAAGACAAAGGTCCAGCTTTTGCTGCCTCAGCAAAGGTGCCAGCGGGGAAAAGTGATGCTGGTCCTCACTGCCTCCTGGAACCCCTTCAAATGCCCCAGACAATTTGGCCCTCTCTGCTTTCCTGCGGACTCCATCCTCAAAAGCACCTTTTTTCGCTTTCGCCGCTGTTTGGAGCAAAAAAGACAAAAGTCCAGCTTTTGCTGCCACAGCAAAGGTGCCAGCGGGGAAAAGTGATGCTGGTCCTCACTGCCTCCTGAAACCCCTTCAAATGCCCCAGACAATTTGGCCCTGTCTGTTTTCCTGCCGTCTCTAGGCTCAAAAGCACCTTTTTTCGCTTTCGCCGCTGTTTGGAGCAAAAAAGACAAACGTCCAGCTTTTGCTGCCACAGCAAAGGTGCCAGCGGGGAAAAGTGATGCTGGTCCTCACTGCCTCCTGGAACCCCTTCAAATGCCCCAGACAATTTGGCCCTCTCTGCTTTCCTGCCCACTCTATCCTCACAAGCACCTTTTTTCGCTTTCGCCGCTGTTTGGAGCAAAAAAGACAAAGGTCCAGCTTTTGCTGCCTCAGCAAAGGTGCCAGCGGGGAAAAGTGATGCTGGTCCTCACTGCCTCCTGGAACCCCTTCAAATGCCCCAGACAATTTGGCCCTCTCTGCTTTCCTGCGGACTCCATCCTCAAAAGCACCTTTTTTCGCTTTCGCCGCTGTTTGGAGCAAAAAAGACAAACGTCCAGCTTTTGCTGCCACAGCAAAGGTGCCAGCGGGGAAAAGTGATGCTGGTCCTCACTGCCTCCTGGAACCCCTTCAAATGCCCCAGACAATTTGGCCCTCTCTGCTTTCCTGCGCACTCTAGGCTCAAAAGCACCTTTTTTCGCTTTCGCCGCTGTTTGGAGCAAAAAAGACAAACGTCCAGCTTTTGCTGCCACAGCAAAGGTCCCAGCGGGGAAAAGTGATGCTGGTCCTCACTGCCTCCTGGAACCCCTTCAAATGCCCCAGACAATTTGGCCCTCTCTGCTTTCCTGCCGTCTCTATCCTCAAAAGCACCTTTATTCACTTTCGGCGCCCCCTGAGAAAAAAAGACAAACGTCCAGCTTTTGCTGCCACAGCAAAGGTGCCAGCGGGGAAAAGTGATGCTGGTCCTCACTGCCTCCTGGAACCCCTTCAAATGCCACAGACAATTTGGCCCTCTCTGCTTTCCTGCGGACTCCATCCTCAAAAGCACCTTTTTTCGCTTTCGCCGCTGTTTGGAGCAAAAAAGACAAACGTCCAGCTTTTGCTGCCACAGCAAAGGTGCCAGCGGGGAAAAGTGATGCTGGTCCTCACTGCCTCCTGGAACCCCTTCAAATGCCCCAGACAATTTGGCCCTCTCTGCTTTCCTGCGCACTCTATCCTCACAAGCACCTTTTTTCGCTTTCGCCGCTGTTTGGAGCAAAAAAGACAAAAGTCCAGCTTTTGCTGCCACAGCAAAGGTGCCAGCGGGGAAAAGTGATGCTGGTCCTCACTGCCTCCTGGAACCCCTTCAAATGCCCCAGACAATTTGGCCCTGTCTGTTTTCCTGCCGTCTCTATCCTCAAAAGCACCTTTTTTCGCTTTCGCCGCTGTTTGGAGCAAAAAAGACAAACGTCCAGCTTTTGCTGCCACAGCAAAGGTGCCAGCGGGGAAAAGTGATGCTGGTCCTCACTGCCTCCTGGAACCCCTTCAAATGCCCCAGACAATTTGGCCCTCTCTGCTTTCCTGCGCACTCTATCCTCACAAGCACCTTTTTTCGCTTTCGCCGCTGTTTGGAGCAAAAAAGACAAACGTCCAGCTTTTGCTGCCACAACAAAGGTGCCAGCGGGGAAAAGTGATGCTGGTCCTCACTGCCTCCTGGAACCCCTTCAAATGACCTAGACAATTTGGCCCTCTCTGCTTTCCTGCTGACTCTAGCCTCAAAAGCACCTTTTTTCACTTTTGGCGCCCTCCGGAGCAAAAAAGACAAACGTCCATCTTTTGCTGCCACAGCAAAGGTGCCAGCGGGGAAAAGTGATGCTGGTCCTCACTGCCTCCTGGAACCCCTTGAAATGCCCCAGACAATTTGGCCCTCTCTGCTTTCCTGCCGACTCTATCCTCAAAAGCACCTTTTTACGCTTTCGCCGCTGTTTGGAGCAAAAAAGACAAAGGTCCAGCTTTTGCTGCCACAGCAAAGGTGCCAGCGGGGAAAAGTGATGCTGGTCCTCACTGCCTCCTGGAACCCCTTCAAATGCCCCAGACAATTTGGCCCTCTCTGCTTTCCTGCCCACTCTAGCCTCAAAAGCACCTTTTTTCGCTTTCGCCGCTGTTTGGAGCAAAAAAGACAAACGTCCAGCTTTTGCTGCCACAGCAAAGGTGCCAGCGGGGAAAAGTGATGCTGGTCCTCACTGCCTCCTGGAACCTTTTCAAATGCCCCAGACAATTTGGCCCTCTCTGCTTTCCTGCAGAATCTAGCCTAAAAAGTACCTTTTTTCATTTTCGGCACCCCCGGAGGAAAAAAGACAAACGTCCAGCTTTTGCTGCCACAGCAAAGGTGCCAGCGGGGAAAAGTTATGCTGGTCCTCACTGCCTCCTGGAACCCCTTCAAATGCCCCAGACAATTTGGCCCTCTCTGCTTTCCTGCAGACTCTAGCCTCAAAAGCACCTTTTTTCATTTTCGGCACCCCCCGGAGAAAAAAGACAAACGTCCAGCTTTTGCTGCCACAGCAAAGGTGCCAGCGGGGAAAAGTGATGCTGGTCCTCACTGCCTCCTGGAACCCCTTCAAATGCCCCACACAATTTGGCCCTCTCTGCTTTCCTGCAGACTCTAGCCTCAAAAGCACCTTTTTTCATTTTCGGCGTCCCCAGGCGAAAAAAGACAAACGTCCAGGTTTTGCTGCCACAGCAAAGGTGCCAGCGGGGAAAAGTGATGCTGGTCCTCACTGCCTCCTGGAACCCCTTCAAATGCCCCAGACAATTTGGCCCTCTCTGCTTTCCTGCAGACTCTAGCCTCAAAAGCACCTTTTTTCATTTTCGGCGCCCCCCAGACGAAAAAAGACAAACGTCCAGCTTTTGCTGCCACAGCAAAGGTGCCAGCGGGGAAAAGTGATGCTGGTCCTCACTGCCTCCTGGAACCCCTTCAAATGCCCCACACAATTTCGCCCTCTCTGCTTTCCTGCGCATTCTATCCTCACAAGCACCGTTTTTCACTTTCGGCGCTGTTTGGAGCAAATAAGACAAACGTCCAGCTTTTGCTGCCACAGCAAAGGTGCCAGCGGGGAAAAGTGATGCTGGTCCTCACTGCCTCCTGGAACCCCTTCAAATGCCCCAGACAATTTGGCCCTCTCTGCTTTCCTGCAGACTCTAGCCTCAAAAGCACCGTTTTTCATTTTCGGCACCCCCCGGAGGAAAAAAGACAAACGTCCATCTTTTGCTGCCACAGCAAAGGTGCCAGCGGGGAAAAGTGATGCTGGTCCTCACTGCCTCCTGGATCCCCTTAAAATGCCCCAGACAATTTGGCCCTCTCTGCTTTGCTGCGGACTCTAGCCTCAAAAGCCCTGTTTTTCACTTTCGGCGCTGTTTGGAGCAGAAAAGACAAACGTCCAGCTTTTGCTGCCACAGCAAAGGTGCCAGCGGGGAAAAGTGATGCTGGTCCTCACTGCCTCCTGGAACCCCTTCAAATGCCCCAGACAATTTGGCCCTCTCTGCTTTCCTGCGCACTCTAGCCTCAAAAGCACCTTTTTTTACTTTCGCCGCTGTTTGGAGCAAAAAAGACAAACGTCCAGCTTTTGCTGCCACAGCAAAGGTGCCAGCGGGGAAAAGTGATGCTGGTCCTCACTGCCTCCTGGAACCCCTTCAAATGCCCCAGACAATTTGGCCCTCTCTGCTTTCCTGCGCACTCTAGCCTCAAAAGCACCTTTTTTCACTTTCGGCGCCCCCCAGACGAAAAAAGACAAACGTCCAGCTTTTGCTGCCACAGCAAAGGTGCCAGCGGGGAAAAGTGATGCTGGTCCTCACTGCCTCCTGGAACCCCTTCAAATGCCCCAGACAATTTGGCCCTCTCTGCTTTCCTGCAGACTCTAGCCTAAAAAGCACCTTTTTTCATTTTCGGCGCCCCCCAGACGAAAAAAGACAAACGTCCAGCTTTTGCTGCCACAGCAAAGGTGCCAGCGGGGAAAAGTGATGCTGGTCCTCACTGCCTCCTGGAACCCCTTCAAATGCCCCACACAATTTGGCCCTCTCTGCTTTCCTGCGCATTCTATCCTCACAAGCACCGTTTTTCACTTTCGGCGCTGTTTGGAGCAAATAAGACAAACGTCCAGCTTTTGCTGCCACAGCAAAGGTGCCAGCCTGGAAAAGTGATGCTGGCCCTCACTGCCTCCTGGAACCCCTTCAAATGCCCCAGACAATTTGGCCTTCTCTGCTTTCCTGCAGACTCTAGCCTCAAAAGCACCGTTTTTCATTTTCGGCACCCCCCGGAGGAAAAAAGACAAACGTCCATCTTTTGCTGCCACAGCAAAGGTGCCAGTGGGGAAAAGTGATGCTGGTCCTCACTGCCTCCTGGAACCCCTTCAAATGCCCCAGACAATTTGGCCCTCTCTGCTTTCCTGCAGACTCTAGCCTCAAAAGCACCTTTTTTCATTTTCGGCGTCCCCAGGCGAAAAAAGACAAACGTCCAGCTTTTGCTGCCACAGCAAAGGTGCCAGCGGGGAAAAGTGATGCTGGTCCTCACTGCCTCCTGGAACCCCTTCAAATGCCCCAGACAATTTGGCCCTCTCTGCTTTCCTGCGCACTCTAGCCTCAAAAGCACCTTTTTTCATATTCGGCGCCCCCCAGACGAAAAAAGACAAACGTCCAGCTTTTGCTGCCACAGCAAAGGTGCCAGCGGGGAAAAGTGATGCTGGTCCTCACTGCCTCCTGGAACCCCTTCAAATGCCCCAGACAATTTGGCCCTCTCTGCTTTCCTGCAGACTCTAGCCTAAAAAGCACCTTTTTTCAATTTCGGCGCCCCCAGACGAAAAAAGACAAACGTCCAGCTTTTGTTGCCACAGCAAAGGTGCCAGCGGGGAAAAGTGATGCTGGTCCTCACTGCCTCCTGGAACCCCTTCAAATGCCCCACACAATTTGGCCCTCTCTGCTTTCCTGCGCATTCTATCCTCACAAGCACCGTTTTTCACTTTCGGCGCTGTTTGGAGCAAATAAGACAAACGTCCAGCTTTTGCTGCCACAGCAAAGGTGCCAGCGGGGAAAAGTGATGCTGGTCCTCACTGCCTCCTGGAACCTTTTCAAATGCCCCAGACAATTTGGCCCTCTCTGCTTTCCTGCAGAATCTAGCCTAAAAAGCACCTTTTTTCATTTTCGGCACCCCCCGGAGGAAAAAAGACAAACGTCCAGCTTTTGCTGCCACAGCAAAGGTGCCAGCGGGGAAAAGTTATGCTGGTCCTCACTGCCTCCTGGAACCCCTTCAAATGCCCCAGACAATTTGGCCCTCTCTGCTTTCCTGCAGACTCTAGCCTCAAAAGCACCTTTTTTCATTTTCGGCACCGCCCGGAGAAAAAAAGACAAACGTCCAGCTTTTGCTGCCACAGCAAAGGTGCCAGCGGGGAAAAGTGATGCTGGTCCTCACTGCCTCCTGGAACCCCTTCAAATGCCCCAGACAATTTGGCCCTCTCTGCTTTCCTGCGCACTCTAGCCTCAAAAGCACCTTTTTTCACTTTCGGCGGTGTTTGGAGCAAACAAGACAAACGTCCAGCTTTTGCTGCCACAGCAAAGGTGCCAGCGGGGAAAAGTGATGCTGGTCCTCACTGCCTCCTGGAACCCCTTCAAATGCCCCAGACAATTTGGCCCTCTCTGCTTTCCTGCAGACTCTAGCCTAAAAAGCACCTTTTTTCATTTTCGGCGCCCCCCAGACGAAAAAAGACAAACGTCCAGCTTTTGCTGCCACAGCAAAGGTGCCAGCGGGGAAAAGTGATGCTGGTCCTCACTGCCTCCTGGAACCCCTTCAAATGCCCCACACAATTTGGCCCTCTCTGCTTTCCTGCGCATTCTATCCTCACAAGCACCGTTTTTCACTTTCGGCGCTGTTTGGAGCAAATAAGACAAACGTCCAGCTTTTGCTGCCACAGCAAAGGTGCCAGCGGGGAAAAGTGATGCTGGTCCTCACTGCCTCCTGGAACCTTTTCAAATGCCCCAGACAATTTGGCCCTCTCTGCTTTCCTGCAGAATCTAGCCTAAAAAGTACCTTTTTTCATTTTCGGCACCCCCCGGAGGAAAAAAGACAAACGTCCAGCTTTTGCTGCCACAGCAAAGGTGCCAGCGGGGAAAAGTTATGCTGGTCCTCACTGCCTCCTGGAACCCCTTCAAATGCCCCAGACAATTTGGCCCTCTCTGCTTTCCTGCAGACTCTAGCCTCAAAAGCACCTTTTTTCATTTTCGGCACCCCCCGGAGAAAAAAAGACAAACGTCCAGCTTTTGCTGCCACAGCAAAGGTGCCAGCGGGGAAAAGTGATGCTGGTCCTCACTGCCTCCTGGAACCCCTTCAAATGCCCCACACAATTTGGCCCTCTCTGCTTTCCTGCAGACTCTAGCCTCAAAAGCACCTTTTTTCATTTTCGGCGTCCCCAGGCGAAAAAAGACAAACGTCCAGCTTTTGCTGCCACAGCAAAGGTGCCAGCGGGGAAAAGTGATGCTGGTCCTCACTGCCTCCTGGAACCCCTTCAAATGCCCCAGACAATTTGGCCCTCTCTGCTTTCCTGCAGACTCTAGCCTCAAAAGCACCTTTTTTCATTTTCGGCGCCCCCCAGACGAAAAAAGACAAACGTCCAGCTTTTGCTGCCACAGCAAAGGTGCCAGCGGGGAAAAGTGATGCTGGTCCTCACTGCCTCCTGGAACCCCTTCAAATGCCCCACACAATTTCGCCCTCTCTGCTTTCCTGCGCATTCTATCCTCACAAGCACCGTTTTTCACTTTCGGCGCTGTTTGGAGCAAATAAGACAAACGTCCAGCTTTTGCTGCCACAGCAAAGGTGCCAGCGGGGAAAAGTGATGCTGGTCCTCACTGCCTCCTGGAACCCCTTCAAATGCCCCAGACAATTTGGCCCTCTCTGCTTTCCTGCAGACTCTAGCCTCAAAAGCACCGTTTTTCATTTTCGGCACCCCCCGGAGGAAAAAAGACAAACGTCCATCTTTTGCTGCCACAGCAAAGGTGCCAGCGGGGAAAAGTGATGCTGGTCCTCACTGCCTCCTGGATCCCCTTAAAATGCCCCAGACAATTTGGCCCTCTCTGCTTTGCTGCGGACTCTAGCCTCAAAAGCCCTGTTTTTCACTTTCGGCGCTGTTTGGAGCAGAAAAGACAAACGTCCAGCTTTTGCTGCCACAGCAAAGGTGCCAGCGGGGAAAAGTGATGCTGGTCCTCACTGCCTCCTGGAACCCCTTCAAATGCCCCAGACAATTTGGCCCTCTCTGCTTTCCTGCGCACTCTAGCCTCAAAAGCACCTTTTTTCACTTTCGGCGCCCCCCAGACGAAAAAAGACAAACGTCCAGCTTTTGCTGCCACAGCAAAGGTGCCAGCGGGGAAAAGTGATGCTGGTCCTCACTGCCTCCTGGAACCCCTTCAAATGCCCCACACAATTTGGCCCTCTCTGCTTTCCTGCGCATTCTATCCTCACAAGCACCGTTTTTCACTTTCGGCGCTGTTTGGAGCAAATAAGACAAACGTCCAGCTTTTGCTGCCACAGCAAAGGTGCCAGCCTGGAAAAGTGATGCTGGCCCTCACTGCCTCCTGGAACCCCTTCAAATGCCCCAGACAATTTGGCCTTCTCTGCTTTCCTGCAGACTCTAGCCTCAAAAGCACCGTTTTTCATTTTCGGCACCCCCCGGAGGAAAAAAGACAAACGTCCATCTTTTGCTGCCACAGCAAAGGTGCCAGTGGGGAAAAGTGATGCTGGTCCTCACTGCCTCCTGGAACCCCTTCAAATGCCCCAGACAATTTGGCCCTCTCTGCTTTCCTGCAGACTCTAGCCTCAAAAGCACCTTTTTTCATTTTCGGCGTCCCCAGGCGAAAAAAGACAAACGTCCAGCTTTTGCTGCCACAGCAAAGGTGCCAGCGGGGAAAAGTGATGCTGGTCCTCACTGCCTCCTGGAACCCCTTCAAATGCCCCAGACAATTTGGCCCTCTCTGCTTTCCTGCGCACTCTAGCCTCAAAAGCACCTTTTTTCATATTCGGCGCCCCCCAGACGAAAAAAGACAAACGTCCAGCTTTTGCTGCCACAGCAAAGGTGCCAGCGGGGAAAAGTGATGCTGGTCCTCACTGCCTCCTGGAACCCCTTCAAATGCCCCAGACAATTTGGCCCTCTCTGCTTTCCTGCAGACTCTAGCCTAAAAAGCACCTTTTTTCAATTTCGGCGCCCCCAGACGAAAAAAGACAAACGTCCAGCTTTTGTTGCCACAGCAAAGGTGCCAGCGGGGAAAAGTGATGCTGGTCCTCACTGCCTCCTGGAACCCCTTCAAATGCCCCACACAATTTGGCCCTCTCTGCTTTCCTGCGCATTCTATCCTCACAAGCACCGTTTTTCACTTTCGGCGCTGTTTGGAGCAAATAAGACAAACGTCCAGCTTTTGCTGCCACAGCAAAGGTGCCAGCGGGGAAAAGTGATGCTGGTCCTCACTGCCTCCTGGAACCTTTTCAAATGCCCCAGACAATTTGGCCCTCTCTGCTTTCCTGCAGAATCTAGCCTAAAAAGCACCTTTTTTCATTTTCGGCACCCCCCGGAGGAAAAAAGACAAACGTCCAGCTTTTGCTGCCACAGCAAAGGTGCCAGCGGGGAAAAGTTATGCTGGTCCTCACTGCCTCCTGGAACCCCTTCAAATGCCCCAGACAATTTGGCCCTCTCTGCTTTCCTGCAGACTCTAGCCTCAAAAGCACCTTTTTTCATTTTCGGCACCGCCCGGAGAAAAAAAGACAAACGTCCAGCTTTTGCTGCCACAGCAAAGGTGCCAGCGGGGAAAAGTGATGCTGGTCCTCACTGCCTCCTGGAACCCCTTCAAATGCCCTAGACAATTTGGCCCTCTCTGCTTTCCTGCGCACTCTAGCCTCAAAAGCACCTTTTTTCACTTTCGGCGCTGTTTGGAGCAAACAAGACAAACGTCCAGCTTTTGCTGCCACAGCAAAGGTGCCAGCGGGGAAAAGTGATGCTGGTCCTCACTGCCTCCTGGAACCCCTTCAAATGCCCCAGACAATTTGGCCCTCTCTGCTTTCCTGCAGACTCTAGCCTAAAAAGCACCTTTTTTCATTTTCGGCGCCCCCCAGACGAAAAAAGACAAACGTCCAGCTTTTGCTGCCACAGCAAAGGTGCCAGCGGGGAAAAGTGATGCTGGTCCTCACTGCCTCCTGGAACCCCTTCAAATGCCCCACACAATTTGGCCCTCTCTGCTTTCCTGCGCATTCTATCCTCACAAGCACCGTTTTTCACTTTCGGCGCTGTTTGGAGCAAATAAGACAAACGTCCAGCTTTTGCTGCCACAGCAAAGGTGCCAGCGGGGAAAAGTGATGCTGGTCCTCACTGCCTCCTGGAACCTTTTCAAATGCCCCAGACAATTTGGCCCTCTCTGCTTTCCTGCAGAATCTAGCCTAAAAAGTACCTTTTTTCATTTTCGGCACCCCCCGGAGGAAAAAAGACAAACGTCCAGCTTTTGCTGCCACAGCAAAGGTGCCAGCGGGGAAAAGTTATGCTGGTCCTCACTGCCTCCTGGAACCCCTTCAAATGCCCCAGACAATTTGGCCCTCTCTGCTTTCCTGCAGACTCTAGCCTCAAAAGCACCTTTTTTCATTTTCGGCACCCCCCGGAGAAAAAAAGACAAACGTCCAGCTTTTGCTGCCACAGCAAAGGTGCCAGCGGGGAAAAGTGATGCTGGTCCTCACTGCCTCCTGGAACCCCTTCAAATGCCCCACACAATTTGGCCCTCTCTGCTTTCCTGCAGACTCTAGCCTCAAAAGCACCTTTTTTCATTTTCGGCGTCCCCAGGCGAAAAAAGACAAACGTCCAGCTTTTGCTGCCACAGCAAAGGTGCCAGCGGGGAAAAGTGATGCTGGTCCTCACTGCCTCCTGGAACCCCTTCAAATGCCCCAGACAATTTGGCCCTCTCTGCTTTCCTGCAGACTCTAGCCTCAAAAGCACCTTTTTTCATTTTCGGCGCCCCCCAGACGAAAAAAGACAAACGTCCAGCTTTTGCTGCCACAGCAAAGGTGCCAGCGGGGAAAAGTGATGCTGGTCCTCACTGCCTCCTGGAACCCCTTCAAATGCCCCACACAATTTCGCCCTCTCTGCTTTCCTGCGCATTCTATCCTCACAAGCACCGTTTTTCACTTTCGGCGCTGTTTGGAGCAAATAAGACAAACGTCCAGCTTTTGCTGCCACAGCAAAGGTGCCAGCGGGGAAAAGTGATGCTGGTCCTCACTGCCTCCTGGAACCCCTTCAAATGCCCCAGACAATTTGGCCCTCTCTGCTTTCCTGCAGACTCTAGCCTCAAAAGCACCTTTTTTCGCTTTCGCCGCTGTTTGGAGCAAAAAAGACAAACGTCCAGCTTTTGCTGCCACAGCAAAGGTGCCAGCGGGGAAAAGTGATGCTGGTCCTCACTGCCTCCTGGAACCCCTTCAAATGCCCCAGACAATTTGGCCCTCTCTGCTTTCCTGCCGACTCTATCCTCAAAAGCACCTTTTTTCGCTTTCGCCGCTGTTTGGAGCAAAAAAGACAAACGTCCAGCTTTTGCTGCCACAACAAAGGTGCCAGCGGGGAAAAGTGATGCTGGTCCTCACTGCCTCCTGGAACCCCTTGAAATGCCCCAGACAATTTGGCCCTCTCTGCTTTCCTGCCGACTCTATCCTCAAAAGCACCTTTTTACGCTTTCGCCGCTGTTTGGAGCAAAAAAGACAAAGGTCCAGCTTTTGCTGCCACAGCAAAGGTGCCAGCGGGGAAAAGTGATGCTGGTCCTCACTGCCTCCTGGAACCCCTTCAAATGCCCCAGACAATTTGGCCCTCTCTGCTTTCCTGCTGACTCTAGCCTCAAAAGCACCTTTTTTCACTTTTGGCGCCCTCCGGAGCAAAAAAGACAAACGTCCAGCTTTTGCTGCCACAACAAAGGTGCCAGCGGGGAAAAGTGATGCTGGTCCTCACTGCCTCCTGGAACCCCTTGAAATGCCCCAGACAATTTGGCCCTCTCTGCTTTCCTGCCGACTCTATCCTCAAAAGCACCTTTTTACGCTTTCGCCGCTGTTTGGAGCAAAAAAGACAAAGGTCCAGCTTTTGCTGCCACAGCAAAGGTGCCAGCGGGGAAAAGTGATGCTGGTCCTCACTGCCTCCTGGAACCCCTTCAAATGCCCCAGACAATTTGGCCCTCTCTGCTTTCCTGCGCACTCTAGCCTCAAAAGCACCTTTTTTCGCTTTCGCCGCTGTTTGGAGCAAAAAAGACAAACGTCCAGCTTTTGCTGCCACAGCAAAGGTGCCAGCGGGGAAAAGTGATGCTGGTCCTCACTGCCTCCTGGAACCCCTTCAAATGCCCCAGACAATTTGGCCCTGTCTGCTTTCCTGCCGTCTCTATCCTCAAAAGCACCTTTTTTCACTTTCGGCGCCCCCCGGAGAAAAAAAGACAAACGTCCAGCTTTTGCTGCCACAGCAAAGGTGCCAGCGGGGAAAAGTGATGCTGGTCCTCACTGCCTCCTGGAACCCCTTCAAATGCCCCAGACAATTTGGCCCTCTCTGCTTTCCTGCGCACTCTAGGCTCAAAAGCACCTTTTTTCGCTTTCGCCGCTGTTTGGAGCAAAAAAGACAAACGTCCAGCTTTTGCTGCCACAGCAAAGGTGCCAGCGGGGAAAAGTGATGCTGGTCCTCACTGCCTCCTGGAACCCCTTCAAATGCCCCAGACAATTTGGCCCTGTCTGCTTTCCTGCCGTCTCTATCCTCAAAAGCACCTTTTTTCACTTTCGGCGCCCCCCGGAGAAAAAAAGACAAACGTCCAGCTTTTGCTGCCACAGCAAAGGTGCCAGCGGGGAAAAGTGATGCTGGTCCTCACTGCCTCCTGGAACCCCTTCAAATGCCCCAGACAATTTGGCCCTGTCTGCTTTCCTGCGCACTCTATCCTCACAAGCACCTTTTTTCGCTTTCGCCGCTGTTTGGAGCAAAAAAGACAAACGTCCAGCTTTTGCTGCCACAGCAAAGGTGCCAGCGGGGAAAAGTGATGCTGGTCCTCACTGCCTCCTGGAACCCCTTGAAATGCCCCAGACAATTTGGCCCTCTCTGCTTTCCTGCGGACTCCATCCTCAAAAGCACCTTTTTTCGCTTTCGCCGCTGTTTGGAGCAAAAAAGACAAACGTCCAGCTTTTGCTGCCACAGCAAAGGTGCCAGCGGGGAAAAGTGATGCTGGTCCTCACTGCCTCCTGGAACCCCTTCAAATGCCCCAGACAATTTGGCCCTCTCTGCTTTCCTGCGCACTCTAGGCTCAAAAGCACCTTTTTTCGCTTTCGCCGCTGTTTGGAGCAAAAAAGACAAACGTCCAGCTTTTGCTGCCACAGCAAAGGTCCCAGCGGGGAAAAGTGATGCTGGTCCTCACTGCCTCCTGGAACCCCTTCAAATGCCCCAGACAATTTGGCCCTCTCTGCTTTCCTGCCGTCTCTATCCTCAAAAGCACCTTTATTCACTTTCGGCGCCCCCCGGAGAAAAAAAGACAAACGTCCAGCTTTTGCTGCCACAGCAAAGGTGCCAGCGGGGAAAAGTGATGCTGGTCCTCACTGCCTCCTGGAACCCCTTCAAATGCCACAGACAATTTGGCCCTCTCTGCTTTCCTGCGGACTCCATCCTCAAAAGCACCTTTTTTCGCTTTCGCCGCTGTTTGGAGCAAAAAAGACAAACGTCCAGCTTTTGCTGCCACAGCAAAGGTGCCAGCGGGGAAAAGTGATGCTGGTCCTCACTGCCTCCTGGAACCCCTTCAAATGCCCCAGACAATTTGGCCCTCTCTGCTTTCCTGCGCACTCTATCCTCACAAGCACCTTTTTTCGCTTTCGCCGCTGTTTGGAGCAAAAAAGACAAAAGTCCAGCTTTTGCTGCCACAGCAAAGGTGCCAGCGGGGAAAAGTGATGCTGGTCCTCACTGCCTCCTGGAACCCCTTCAAATGCCCCAGACAATTTGGCCCTGTCTGTTTTCCTGCCGTCTCTATCCTCAAAAGCACCTTTTTTCGCTTTCGCCGCTGTTTGGAGCAAAAAAGACAAACGTCCAGCTTTTGCTGCCACAGCAAAGGTGCCAGCGGGGAAAAGTGATGCTGGTCCTCACTGCCTCCTGGAACCCCTTCAAATGCCCCAGACAATTTGGCCCTCTCTGCTTTCCTGCGCACTCTATCCTCACAAGCACCTTTTTTCGCTTTCGCCGCTGTTTGGAGCAAAAAAGACAAACGTCCAGCTTTTGCTGCCACAACAAAGGTGCCAGCGGGGAAAAGTGATGCTGGTCCTCACTGCCTCCTGGAACCCCTTCAAATGCCCTAGACAATTTGGCCCTCTCTGCTTTCCTGCTGACTCTAGCCTCAAAAGCACCTTTTTTCACTTTTGGCGCCCTCCGGAGCAAAAAAGACAAACGTCCAGCTTTTGCTGCCACAGCAAAGGTGCCAGCGGGGAAAAGTGATGCTGGTCCTCACTGCCTCCTGGAACCCCTTGAAATGCCCCAGACAATTTGGCCCTCTCTGCTTTCCTGCCGACTCTATCCTCAAAAGCACCTTTTTACGCTTTCGCCGCTGTTTGGAGCAAAAAAGACAAAGGTCCAGCTTTTGCTGCCACAGCAAAGGTGCCAGCGGGGAAAAGTGATGCTGGTCCTCACTGCCTCCTGGAACCCCTTCAAATGCCCCAGACAATTTGGCCCTCTCTGCTTTCCTGCCCACTCTAGCCTCAAAAGCACCTTTTTTCGCTTTCGCCGCTGTTTGGAGCAAAAAAGACAAACGTCCAGCTTTTGCTGCCACAGCAAAGGTGCCAGCGGGGAAAAGTGATGCTGGTCCTCACTGCCTCCTGGAACCCCTTCAAATGCCCCAGACAATTTGGCCCTCTCTGCTTTCCTGCCGACTCTATCCTCAAAAGCACCTTTTTTCGCTTTCGCCGCTGTTTGGAGCAAAAAAGACAAAGGTCCAGCTTTTGCTGCCACAGCAAAGGTGCCAGCGGGGAAAAGTGATGCTGGTCCTCACTGCCTCCTGGAACCCCTTCAAATGCCCCAGACAATTTGGCCCTCTCTGCTTTCCTGCGCACTCTAGCCTCAAAAGCACCTTTTTTCGCTTTCGCCGCTGTTTGGAGCAAAAAAGACAAACGTCCAGCTTTTGCTGCCACAGCAAAGGTGCCAGCGGGGAAAAGTGATGCTGGTCCTCACTGCCTCCTGGAACCCCTTCAAATGCCCCAGACAATTTGGCCCTCTCTGCTTTCCTGCCGTCTCTATCCTCAAAAGCACCTTTATTCACTTTCGGCGCCCCCCGGAGAAAAAAAGACAAACGTCCAGCTTTTGCTGCCACAGCAAAGGTGCCAGCGGGGAAAAGTGATGCTGGTCCTCACTGCCTCCTGGAACCCCTTCAAATGCCCCAGACAATTTGGCCCTCTCTGCTTTCCTGCGGACTCCATCCTCAAAAGCACCTTTTTTCGCTTTCGCCGCTGTTTGGAGCAAAAAAGACAAACGTCCAGCTTTTGCTGCCACAGCAAAGGTGCCAGCGGGGAAAAGTGATGCTGGTCCTCACTGCCTCCTGGAACCCCTTCAAATGCCCCAGACAATTTGGCCCTCTCTGCTTTCCTGCGCACTCTATCCTCACAAGCACCTTTTTTCGCTTTCGCCGCTGTTTGGAGCAAAAAAGACAAAAGTCCAGCTTTTGCTGCCACAGCAAAGGTGCCAGCGGGGAAAAGTGATGCTGGTCCTCACTGCCTCCTGGAACCCCTTCAAATGCCCCAGACAATTTGGCCCTGTCTGTTTTCCTGCCGTCTCTATCCTCACAAGCACCTTTTTTCGCTTTCGCCGCTGTTTGGAGCAAAAAAGACAAACGTCCAGCTTTTGCTGCCACAGCAAAGGTGCCAGCGGGGAAAAGTGATGCTGGTCCTCACTGCCTCCTGGAACCCCTTCAAATGCCCCAGACAATTTGGCCCTCTCTGCTTTCCTGCGCACTCTATCCTCACAAGCACCTTTTTTCGCTTTCGCCGCTGTTTGGAGCAAAAAAGACAAACGTCCAGCTTTTGCTGCCACAGCAAAGGTGCCAGCGGGGAAAAGTGATGCTGGTCCTCACTGCCTCCTGGAACCCCTTCAAATGCCCCAGACAATTTGGCCCTCTCTGCTTTCCTGCCGTCTCTATCCTCAAAAGCACCTTTATTCACTTTCGGCGCCCCCCGGAGAAAAAAAGACAAACGTCCAGCTTTTGCTGCCACAGCAAAGGTGCCAGCGGGGAAAAGTGATGCTGGTCCTCACTGCCTCCTGGAACCCCTTCAAATGCCCCAGACAATTTGGCCCTCTCTGCTTTCCTGCGGACTCCATCCTCAAAAGCACCTTTTTTCGCTTTCGCCGCTGTTTGGAGCAAAAAAGACAAACGTCCAGCTTTTGCTGCCACAGCAAAGGTGCCAGCGGGGAAAAGTGATGCTGGTCCTCACTGCCTCCTGGAACCCCTTCAAATGCCCCAGACAATTTGGCCCTGTCTGCTTTCCTGCGCACTCTATTTTCACAAGCACCTTTTTTCGCTTTCGCCGCTGTTTGGAGCAAAAAAGACAAAAGTCCAGCTTTTGCTGCCACAGCAAAGGTGCCAGCGGGGAAAAGTGATGCTGGTCCTCACTGCCTCCTGGAACCCCTTCAAATGCCCCACACAATTTGGCCCTCTCTGCTTTCCTGCAGACTCTAGCCTCAAAAGCACCTTTTTTCGCTTTCGCCGCTGTTTGGAGCAAAAAAGACAAACGTCCAGCTTTTGCTGCCACAGCAAAGGTGCCAGCGGGGAAAAGTGATGCTGGTCCTCACTGCCTCCTGGAACCCCTTCAAATGCCCCAGACAATTTGGCCCTCTCTGCTTTCCTGCGCACTCTATCCTCACAAGCACCTTTTTTCGCTTTCGCCGCTGTTTGGAGCAAAAAAGACAAACGTCCAGCTTTTGCTGCCACAACAAAGGTGCCAGCGGGGAAAAGTGATGCTGGTCCTCACTGCCTCCTGGAACCCCTTGAAATGCCCCAGACAATTTGGCCCTCTCTGCTTTCCTGCCGACTCTATCCTCAAAAGCACCTTTTTACGCTTTCGCCGCTGTTTGGAGCAAAAAAGACAAACGGCCAGCTTTTGCTGCCACAGCAAAGGTGCCAGCGGGGAAAAGTGATGCTGGTCCTCACTGCCTCCTGGAACCCCTTCAAATGCCCCAGACAATTTGGCCCTCTCTGCTTTCCTGCTGACTCTAGCCTCAAAAGCACCTTTTTTCACTTTTGGCGCCCTCCGGAGCAAAAAAGACAAACGTCCAGCTTTTGCTGCCACAACAAAGGTGCCAGCGGGGAAAAGTGATGCTGGTCCTCACTGCCTCCTGGAACCCCTTGAAATGCCCCAGACAATTTGGCCCTCTCTGCTTTCCTGCCGACTCTATCCTCAAAAGCACCTTTTTACGCTTTCGCCGCTGTTTGGAGCAAAAAAGACAAAGGTCCAGCTTTTGCTGCCACAGCAAAGGTGCCAGCGGGGAAAAGTGATGCTGGTCCTCACTGCCTCCTGGAACCCCTTCAAATGCCCCAGACAATTTGGCCCTCTCTGCTTTCCTGCGCACTCTAGCCTCAAAAGCACCTTTTTTCGCTTTCGCCGCTGTTTGGAGCAAAAAAGACAAACGTCCAGCTTTTGCTGCCACAGCAAAGGTGCCAGCGGGGAAAAGTGATGCTGGTCCTCACTGCCTCCTGGAACCCCTTCAAATGCCCCAGACAATTTGGCCCTGTCTGCTTTCCTGCCGTCTCTATCCTCAAAAGCACCTTTTTTCACTTTCGGCGCCCCCCGGAGAAAAAAAGACAAACGTCCAGCTTTTGCTGCCACAGCAAAGGTGCCAGCGGGGAAAAGTGATGCTGGTCCTCACTGCCTCCTGGAACCCCTTCAAATGCCCCAGACAATTTGGCCCTCTCTGCTTTCCTGCGCACTCTAGGCTCAAAAGCACCTTTTTTCGCTTTCGCCGCTGTTTGGAGCAAAAAAGACAAACGTCCAGCTTTTGCTGCCACAGCAAAGGTGCCAGCGGGGAAAAGTGATGCTGGTCCTCACTGCCTCCTGGAACCCCTTCAAATGCCCCAGACAATTTGGCCCTGTCTGCTTTCCTGCCGTCTCTATCCTCAAAAGCACCTTTTTTCACTTTCGGCGCCCCCCGGAGAAAAAAAGACAAACGTCCAGCTTTTGCTGCCACAGCAAAGGTGCCAGCGGGGAAAAGTGATGCTGGTCCTCACTGCCTCCTGGAACCCCTTCAAATGCCCCAGACAATTTGGCCCTCTCTGCTTTCCTGCCCACTCTAGCCTCAAAAGCACCTTTTTTCGCTTTCGCCGCTGTTTGGAGCAAAAAAGACAAACGTCCAGCTTTTGCTGCCACAGCAAAGGTGCCAGCGGGGAAAAGTGATGCTGGTCCTCACTGCCTCCTGGAACCCCTTCAAATGCCCCAGACAATTTGGCCCTCTCTGCTTTCCTGCCGACTCTATCCTCAAAAGCACCTTTTTTCGCTTTCGCCGCTGTTTGGAGCAAAAAAGACAAACGTCCAGCTTTTGCTGCCACAGCAAAGGTGCCAGCGGGGAAAAGTGATGCTGGTCCTCACTGCCTCCTGGAACCCCTTCAAATGCCCCAGACAATTTGGCCCTGTCTGCTTTCCTGCGCACTCTATCCTCACAAGCACCTTTTTTCGCTTTCGCCGCTGTTTGGAGCAAAAAAGACAAAAGTCCAGCTTTTGCTGCCACAGCAAAGGTGCCAGCGGGGAAAAGTGATGCTGGTCCTCACTGCCTCCTGGAACCCCTTCAAATGCCCCAGACAATTTGGCCCTCTCTGCTTTCCTGCGCACTCTAGGCTCAAAAGCACCTTTTTTCGCTTTCGCCGCTGTTTGGAGCAAAAAAGACAAACGTCCAGCTTTTGCTGCCACAGCAAAGGTGCCAGCGGGGAAAAGTGATGCTGGTCTTCACTGCCTCCTGGAACCCCTTCAAATGCCCCAGACAATTTGGCCCTCTCTGCTTTCCTGCGCACTCTAGGCTCAAAAGCACCTTTTTTCGCTTTCGCCGCTGTTTGGAGCAAAAAAGACAAACGTCCAGCTTTTGCTGCCACAGCAAAGGTGCCAGCGGGGAAAAGTGATGCTGGTCCTCACTGCCTCCTGGAACCCCTTCAAATGCCCCAGACAATTTGGCCCTCTCTGCTTTCCTGCGCACTCTAGGCTCAAAAGCACCTTTTTTCGCTTTCGCCGCTGTTTGGAGCAAAAAAGACAAACGTCCAGCTTTTGCTGCCACAGCAAAGGTCCCAGCGGGGAAAAGTGATGCTGGTCCTCACTGCCTCCTGGAACCCCTTCAAATGCCCCAGACAATTTGGCCCTCTCTGCTTTCCTGCCGTCTCTATCCTCAAAAGCACCTTTATTCACTTTCGGCGCCCCCCGGAGAAAAAAAGACAAACGTCCAGCTTTTGCTGCCACAGCAAAGGTGCCAGCGGGGAAAAGTGATGCTGGTCCTCACTGCCTCCTGGAACCCCTTCAAATGCCACAGACAATTTGGCCCTCTCTGCTTTCCTGCGGACTCCATCCTCAAAAGCACCTTTTTTCGCTTTCGCCGCTGTTTGGAGCAAAAAAGACAAACGTCCAGCTTTTGCTGCCACAGCAAAGGTGCCAGCGGGGAAAAGTGATGCTGGTCCTCACTGCCTCCTGGAACCCCTTCAAATGCCCCAGACAATTTGGCCCTCTCTGCTTTCCTGCGCACTCTATCCTCACAAGCACCTTTTTTCGCTTTCGCCGCTGTTTGGAGCAAAAAAGACAAAAGTCCAGCTTTTGCTGCCACAGCAAAGGTGCCAGCGGGGAAAAGTGATGCTGGTCCTCACTGCCTCCTGGAACCCCTTCAAATGCCCCAGACAATTTGGCCCTGTCTGTTTTCCTGCCGTCTCTATCCTCAAAAGCACCTTTTTTCGCTTTCGCCGCTGTTTGGAGCAAAAAAGACAAACGTCCAGCTTTTGCTGCCACAGCAAAGGTGCCAGCGGGGAAAAGTGATGCTGGTCCTCACTGCCTCCTGGAACCCCTTCAAATGCCCCAGACAATTTGGCCCTCTCTGCTTTCCTGCGCACTCTATCCTCACAAGCACCTTTTTTCGCTTTCGCCGCTGTTTGGAGCAAAAAAGACAAACGTCCAGCTTTTGCTGCCACAGCAAAGGTGCCAGCGGGGAAAAGTGATGCTGGTCCTCACTGCCTCCTGGAACCCCTTCAAATGCCCCAGACAATTTGGCCCTCTCTGCTTTCCTGCTGACTCTAGCCTCAAAAGCACCTTTTTTCACTTTTGGCGCCCTCCGGAGCAAAAAAGACAAACGTCCAGCTTTTGCTGCCACAGCAAAGGTGCCAGCGGGGAAAAGTGATGCTGGTCCTCACTGCCTCCTGGAACCCCTTGAAATGCCCCAGACAATTTGGCCCTCTCTGCTTTCCTGCCGACTCTATCCTCAAAAGCACCTTTTTACGCTTTCGCCGCTGTTTGGAGCAAAAAAGACAAAGGTCCAGCTTTTGCTGCCACAGCAAAGGTGCCAGCGGGGAAAAGTGATGCTGGTCCTCACTGCCTCCTGGAACCCCTTCAAATGCCCCAGACAATTTGGCCCTCTCTGCTTTCCTGCCCACTCTAGCCTCAAAAGCACCTTTTTTCGCTTTCGCCGCTGTTTGGAGCAAAAAAGACAAACGTCCAGCTTTTGCTGCCACAGCAAAGGTGCCAGCGGGGAAAAGTGATGCTGGTCCTCACTGCCTCCTGGAACCCCTTCAAATGCCCCAGACAATTTGGCCCTCTCTGCTTTCCTGCCGACTCTATCCTCAAAAGCACCTTTTTTCGCTTTCGCCGCTGTTTGGAGCAAAAAAGACAAAGGTCCAGCTTTTGCTGCCACAGCAAAGGTGCCAGCGGGGAAAAGTGATGCTGGTCCTCACTGCCTCCTGGAACCCCTTCAAATGCCCCAGACAATTTGGCCCTCTCTGCTTTCCTGCGCACTCTAGCCTCAAAAGCACCTTTTTTCGCTTTCGCCGCTGTTTGGAGCAAAAAAGACAAACGTCCAGCTTTTGCTGCCACAGCAAAGGTGCCAGCGGGGAAAAGTGATGCTGGTCCTCACTGCCTCCTGGAACCCCTTCAAATGCCCCAGACAATTTGGCCCTCTCTGCTTTCCTGCCGTCTCTATCCTCAAAAGCACCTTTATTCACTTTCGGCGCCCCCCGGAGAAAAAAAGACAAACGTCCAGCTTTTGCTGCCACAGCAAAGGTGCCAGCGGGGAAAAGTGATGCTGGTCCTCACTGCCTCCTGGAACCCCTTCAAATGCCCCAGACAATTTGGCCCTCTCTGCTTTCCTGCGGACTCCATCCTCAAAAGCACCTTTTTTCGCTTTCGCCGCTGTTTGGAGCAAAAAAGACAAACGTCCAGCTTTTGCTGCCACAGCAAAGGTGCCAGCGGGGAAAAGTGATGCTGGTCCTCACTGCCTCCTGGAACCCCTTCAAATGCCCCAGACAATTTGGCCCTGTCTGCTTTCCTGCGCACTCTATTTTCACAAGCACCTTTTTTCGCTTTCGCCGCTGTTTGGAGCAAAAAAGACAAAAGTCCAGCTTTTGCTGCCACAGCAAAGGTGCCAGCGGGGAAAAGTGATGCTGGTCCTCACTGCCTCCTGGAACCCCTTCAAATGCCCCAGACAATTTGGCCCTCTCTGCTTTCCTGCAGACTCTAGCCTCAAAAGCACCTTTTTTCGCTTTCGCCGCTGTTTGGAGCAAAAAAGACAAACGTCCAGCTTTTGCTGCCACAGCAAAGGTGCCAGCGGGGAAAAGTGATGCTGGTCCTCACTGCCTCCTGGAACCCCTTCAAATGCCCCAGACAATTTGGCCCTCTCTGCTTTCCTGTGCACTCTATCCTCACAAGCACCTTTTTTCGCTTTCGCCGCTGTTTGGAGCAAAAAAGACAAACGTCCAGCTTTTGCTGCCACAACAAAGGTGCCAGCGGGGAAAAGTGATGCTGGTCCTCACTGCCTCCTGGAACCCCTTGAAATGCCCCAGACAATTTGGCCCTCTCTGCTTTCCTGCCGACTCTATCCTCAAAAGCACCTTTTTACGCTTTCGCCGCTGTTTGGAGCAAAAAAGACAAACGTCCAGCTTTTGCTGCCACAGCAAAGGTGCCAGCGGGGAAAAGTGATGCTGGTCCTCACTGCCTCCTGGAACCCCTTCAAATGCCCCAGACAATTTGGCCCTCTCTGCTTTCCTGCCGTCTCTATCCTCAAAAGCACCTTTTTTCACTTTCGGCGCCCCCCGGAGAAAAAAAGACAAACGTCCAGCTTTTGCTGCCACAGCAAAGGTGCCAGCGGGGAAAAGTGATGCTGGTCCTCACTGCCTCCTGGAACCCCTTCAAATGCCCCAGACAATTTGGCCCTCTCTGCTTTCCTGCGCACTCTATCCTCACAAGCACCTTTTTTCGCTTTCGCCGCTGTTTGGAGCAAAAAAGACAAAAGTCCAGCTTTTGCTGCCACAGCAAAGGTGCCAGCGGGGAAAAGTGATGCTGGTCCTCACTGCCTCCTGGAACCCCTTCAAATGCCCCAGACAATTTGGCCCTGTCTGTTTTCCTGCCGTCTCTATCCTCAAAAGCACCTTTTTTCGCTTTCGCCGCTGTTTGGAGCAAAAAAGACAAACGTCCAGCTTTTGCTGCCACAGCAAAGGTGCCAGCGGGGAAAAGTGATGCTGGTCCTCACTGCCTCCTGGAACCCCTTCAAATGCCCCAGACAATTTGGCCCTCTCTGCTTTCCTGCGCACTCTATCCTCACAAGCACCTTTTTTCGCTTTCGCCGCTGTTTGGAGCAAAAAAG
The DNA here is from genome assembly GCF_965231255.1 of Vanellus vanellus. Classification (NCBI taxonomy): domain Eukaryota; kingdom Metazoa; phylum Chordata; class Aves; order Charadriiformes; family Charadriidae; genus Vanellus; species Vanellus vanellus. Next base: position 39,102 of record NW_028128270.1, read on the forward strand.
ACAAACGTCCAGCTTTTGCTGCCACAACAAAGGTGCCAGCGGGGAAAAGTGATGCTGGTCCTCACTGCCTCCTGGAACCCCTTCAAATGCCCTAGACAATTTGGCCCTCTCTGCTTTCCTGCTGACTCTAGCCTCAAAAGCACCTTTTTTCACTTTTGGCGCCCTCCGGAGCAAAAAAGACAAACGTCCAGCTTTTGCTGCCACAGCAAAGGTGCCAGCGGGGAAAAGTGATGCTGGTCCTCACTGCCTCCTGGAACCCCTTGAAATGCCCCAGACAATTTGGCCCTCTCTGCTTTCCTGCCGACTCTATCCTCAAAAGCACCTTTTTACGCTTTCGCCGCTGTTTGGAGCAAAAAAGACAAAGGTCCAGCTTTTGCTGCCACAGCAAAGGTGCCAGCGGGGAAAAGTGATGCTGGTCCTCACTGCCTCCTGGAACCCCTTCAAATGCCCCAGACAATTTGGCCCTCTCTGCTTTCCTGCCCACTCTAGCCTCAAAAGCACCTTTTTTCGCTTTCGCCGCTGTTTGGAGCAAAAAAGACAAACGTCCAGCTTTTGCTGCCACAGCAAAGGTGCCAGCGGGGAAAAGTGATGCTGGTCCTCACTGCCTCCTGGAACCCCTTCAAATGCCCCAGACAATTTGGCCCTCTCTGCTTTCCTGCCGACTCTATCCTCAAAAGCACCTTTTTTCGCTTTCGCCGCTGTTTGGAGCAAAAAAGACAAAGGTCCAGCTTTTGCTGCCACAGCAAAGGTGCCAGCGGGGAAAAGTGATGCTGGTCCTCACTGCCTCCTGGAACCCCTTCAAATGCCCCAGACAATTTGGCCCTCTCTGCTTTCCTGCGCACTCTAGCCTCAAAAGCACCTTTTTTCGCTTTCGCCGCTGTTTGGAGCAAAAAAGACAAACGTCCAGCTTTTGCTGCCACAGCAAAGGTGCCAGCGGGGAAAAGTGATGCTGGTCCTCACTGCCTCCTGGAACCCCTTCAAATGCCCCAGACAATTTGGCCCTCTCTGCTTTCCTGCCGTCTCTATCCTCAAAAGCACCTTTATTCACTTTCGGCGCCCCCCGGAGAAAAAAAGACAAACGTCCAGCTTTTGCTGCCACAGCAAAGGTGCCAGCGGGGAAAAGTGATGCTGGTCCTCACTGCCTCCTGGAACCCCTTCAAATGCCCCAGACAATTTGGCCCTCTCTGCTTTCCTGCGGACTCCATCCTCAAAAGCACCTTTTTTCGCTTTCGCCGCTGTTTGGAGCAAAAAAGACAAACGTCCAGCTTTTGCTGCCACAGCAAAGGTGCCAGCGGGGAAAAGTGATGCTGGTCCTCACTGCCTCCTGGAACCCCTTCAAATGCCCCAGACAATTTGGCCCTGTCTGCTTTCCTGCGCACTCTATTTTCAAAAGCACCTTTTTTCGCTTTCGCCGCTGTTTGGAGCAAAAAAGACAAAAGTCCAGCTTTTGCTGCCACAGCAAAGGTGCCAGCGGGGAAAAGTGATGCTGGTCCTCACTGCCTCCTGGAACCCCTTCAAATGCCCCAGACAATTTGGCCCTCTCTGCTTTCCTGCAGACTCTAGCCTCAAAAGCACCTTTTTTCGCTTTCGCCGCTGTTTGGAGCAAAAAAGACAAACGTCCAGCTTTTGCTGCCACAGCAAAGGTGCCAGCGGGGAAAAGTGATGCTGGTCCTCACTGCCTCCTGGAACCCCTTCAAATGCCCCAGACAATTTGGCCCTCTCTGCTTTCCTGTGCACTCTATCCTCACAAGCACCTTTTTTCGCTTTCGCCGCTGTTTGGAGCAAAAAAGACAAACGTCCAGCTTTTGCTGCCACAACAAAGGTGCCAGCGGGGAAAAGTGATGCTGGTCCTCACTGCCTCCTGGAACCCCTTGAAATGCCCCAGACAATTTGGCCCTCTCTGCTTTCCTGCCGACTCTATCCTCAAAAGCACCTTTTTTCGCTTTCGCCGCTGTTTGGAGCAAAAAAGACAAACGTCCAGCTTTTGCTGCCACAGCAAAGGTGCCAGCGGGGAAAAGTGATGCTGGTCCTCACTGCCTCCTGGAACCCCTTCAAATGCCCCAGACAATTTGGCCCTGTCTGCTTTCCTGCCGTCTCTATCCTCAAAAGCACCTTTTTTCACTTTCGGCGCCCCCCGGAGAAAAAAAGACAAACGTCCAGCTTTTGCTGCCACAGCAAAGGTGCCAGCGGGGAAAAGTGATGCTGGTCCTCACTGCCTCCTGGAACCCCTTCAAATGCCCCAGACAATTTGGCCCTCTCTGCTTTCCTGCCCACTCTAGCCTCAAAAGCACCTTTTTTCGCTTTCGCCGCTGTTTGGAGCAAAAAAGACAAACGTCCAGCTTTTGCTGCCACAGCAAAGGTGCCAGCGGGGAAAAGTGATGCTGGTCCTCACTGCCTCCTGGAACCCCTTCAAATGCCCCAGACAATTTGGCCCTCTCTGCTTTCCTGCCGACTCTATCCTCAAAAGCACCTTTTTTCGCTTTCGCCGCTGTTTGGAGCAAAAAAGACAAACGTCCAGCTTTTGCTGCCACAGCAAAGGTGCCAGCGGGGAAAAGTGATGCTGGTCCTCACTGCCTCCTGGAACCCCTTCAAATGCCCCAGACAATTTGGCCCTCTCTGCTTTCCTGCTGACTCTAGCCTCAAAAGCACCTTTTTTCACTTTTGGCGCCCTCCGGAGCAAAAAAGACAAACGTCCAGCTTTTGCTGCCACAACAAAGGTGCCAGCGGGGAAAAGTGATGCTGGTCCTCACTGCCTCCTGGAACCCCTTGAAATGCCCCAGACAATTTGGCCCTCTCTGCTTTCCTGCCGACTCTATCCTCAAAAGCACCTTTTTACGCTTTCGCCGCTGTTTGGAGCAAAAAAGACAAAGGTCCAGCTTTTGCTGCCACAGCAAAGGTGCCAGCGGGGAAAAGTGATGCTGGTCCTCACTGCCTCCTGGAACCCCTTCAAATGCCCCAGACAATTTGGCCCTGTCTGCTTTCCTGCCGTTTCTATCCTCAAAAGCACCTTTTTTCACTTTCGGCGCCCCCCGGAGAAAAAAAGACAAACGTCCAGCTTTTGCTGCCACAGCAAAGGTGCCAGCGGGGAAAAGTGATGCTGGTCCTCACTGCCTCCTGGAACCCCTTCAAATGCCCCAGACAATTTGGCCCTCTCTGCTTTCCTGCCGACTCTATCCTCAAAAGCACCTTTTTTCGCTTTCGCCGCTGTTTGGAGCAAAAAAGACAAACGTCCAGCTTTTGCTGCCACAGCAAAGGTGCCAGCGGGGAAAAGTGATGCTGGTCCTCACTGCCTCCTGGAACCCCTTCAAATGCCCCAGACAATTTGGCCCTGTCTGCTTTCCTGCGCACTCTATCCTCACAAGCACCTTTTTTCGCTTTCGCCGCTGTTTGGAGCAAAAAAGACAAAAGTCCAGCTTTTGCTGCCACAGCAAAGGTGCCAGCGGGGAAAAGTGATGCTGGTCCTCACTGCCTCCTGGAACCCCTTCAAATGCCCCAGACAATTTGGCCCTCTCTGCTTTCCTGCGCACTCTAGGCTCAAAAGCACCTTTTTTCGCTTTCGCCGCTGTTTGGAGCAAAAAAGACAAACGTCCAGCTTTTGCTGCCACAGCAAAGGTGCCAGCGGGGAAAAGTGATGCTGGTCCTCACTGCCTCCTGGAACCCCTTCAAATGCCCCAGACAATTTGGCCCTCTCTGCTTTCCTGCGCACTCTAGGCTCAAAAGCACCTTTTTTCGCTTTCGCCGCTGTTTGGAGCAAAAAAGACAAACGTCCAGCTTTTGCTGCCACAGCAAAGGTGCCAGCGGGGAAAAGTGATGCTGGTCCTCACTGCCTCCTGGAACCCCTTCAAATGCCCCAGACAATTTGGCCCTCTCTGCTTTCCTGCCCACTCTATCCTCACAAGCACCTTTTTTCGCTTTCGCCGCTGTTTGGAGCAAAAAAGACAAAGGTCCAGCTTTTGCTGCCACAGCAAAGGTGCCAGCGGGGAAAAGTGATGCTGGTCCTCACTGCCTCCTGGAACCCCTTCAAATGCCCCAGACAATTTGGCCCTCTCTGCTTTCCTGCGCACTCTAGCCTCAAAAGCACCTTTTTTCGCTTTCGCCGCTGTTTGGAGCAAAAAAGACAAACGTCCAGCTTTTGCTGCCACAGCAAAGGTGCCAGCGGGGAAAAGTGATGCTGGTCCTCACTGCCTCCTGGAACCCCTTCAAATGCCCCAGACAATTTGGCCCTGTCTGCTTTCCTGCCGTCTCTATCCTCAAAAGCACCTTTTTTCACTTTCGGCGCCCCCCGGAGAAAAAAAGACAAACGTCCAGCTTTTGCTGCCACAGCAAAGGTGCCAGCGGGGAAAAGTGATGCTGGTCCTCACTGCCTCCTGGAACCCCTTCAAATGCCCCAGACAATTTGGCCCTCTCTGCTTTCCTGCGCACTCTAGGCTCAAAAGCACCTTTTTTCGCTTTCGCCGCTGTTTGGAGCAAAAAAGACAAACGTCCAGCTTTTGCTGCCACAGCAAAGGTGCCAGCGGGGAAAAGTGATGCTGGTCCTCACTGCCTCCTGGAACCCCTTCAAATGCCCCAGACAATTTGGCCCTGTCTGCTTTCCTGCCGTCTCTATCCTCAAAAGCACCTTTTTTCACTTTCGGCGCCCCCCGGAGAAAAAAAGACAAACGTCCAGCTTTTGCTGCCACAGCAAAGGTGCCAGCGGGGAAAAGTGATGCTGGTCCTCACTGCCTCCTGGAACCCCTTCAAATGCCCCAGACAATTTGGCCCTCTCTGCTTTCCTGCCCACTCTAGCCTCAAAAGCACCTTTTTTCGCTTTCGCCGCTGTTTGGAGCAAAAAAGACAAACGTCCAGCTTTTGCTGCCACAGCAAAGGTGCCAGCGGGGAAAAGTGATGCTGGTCCTCACTGCCTCCTGGAACCCCTTCAAATGCCCCATACAATTTGGCCCTCTCTGCTTTCCTGCCGACTCTGTCCTCAAAAGCACCTTTTTTCGCTTTCGCCGCTGTTTGGAGCAAAAAAGACAAACGTCCAGCTTTTGCTGCCACAGCAAAGGTGCCAGCGGGGAAAAGTGATGCTGGTCCTCACTGCCTCCTGGAACCCCTTCAAATGCCCCAGACAATTTGGCCCTCTCTGCTTTCCTGCTGACTCTAGCCTCAAAAGCACCTTTTTTCACTTTTGGCGCCCTCCGGAGCAAAAAAGACAAACGTCCAGCTTTTGCTGCCACAACAAAGGTGCCAGCGGGGAAAAGTGATGCTGGTCCTCACTGCCTCCTGGAACCCCTTGAAATGCCCCAGACAATTTGGCCCTCTCTGCTTTCCTGCCGACTCTATCCTCAAAAGCACCTTTTTACGCTTTCGCCGCTGTTTGGAGCAAAAAAGACAAACGTCCAGCTTTTGCTGCCACAGCAAAGGTGCCAGCGGGGAAAAGTGATGCTGGTCCTCACTGCCTCCTGGAACCCCTTCAAATGCCCCAGACAATTTGGCCCTCTCTGCTTTCCTGCCGTCTCTATCCTCAAAAGCACCTTTATTCACTTTCGGCGCCCCCCGGAGAAAAAAAAGACAAACGTCCAGCTTTTGCTGCCACAGCAAAGGTGCCAGCGGGTAAAAGTGATGCTGGTCCTCACTGCCTCCTGGAACCCCTTCAAATGCCACAGACAATTTGGCCCTCTCTGCTTTCCTGCGGACTCCATCCTCAAAAGCACCTTTTTTCGCTTTCGCCGCTGTTTGGAGCAAAAAAGACAAACGTCCAGCTTTTGCTGCCACAGCAAAGGTGCCAGCGGGGAAAAGTGATGCTGGTCCTCACTGCCTCCTGGAACCCCTTCAAATGCCCCAGACAATTTGGCCCTCTCTGCTTTCCTGCGCACTCTATCCTCACAAGCACCTTTTTTCGCTTTCGCCGCTGTTTGGAGCAAAAAAGACAAAAGTCCAGCTTTTGCTGCCACAGCAAAGGTGCCAGCGGGGAAAAGTGATGCTGGTCCTCACTGCCTCCTGGAACCCCTTCAAATGCCCCAGACAATTTGGCCCTGTCTGTTTTCCTGCCGTCTCTATCCTCAAAAGCACCTTTTTTCGCTTTCGCCGCTGTTTGGAGCAAAAAAGACAAACGTCCAGCTTTTGCTGCCACAGCAAAGGTGCCAGCGGGGAAAAGTGATGCTGGTCCTCACTGCCTCCTGGAACCCCTTCAAATGCCCCAGACAATTTGGCCCTCTCTGCTTTCCTGCGCACTCTATCCTCACAAGCACCGTTTTTCACGTTCGGCGCTGTTTGGAGCAAAAAAGACAAACGTCCAGCTTTTGCTGCCACAACAAAGGTGCCAGCGGGGAAAAGTGATGCTGGTCCTCACTGCCTCCTGGAACCCCTTCAAATGCCCCAGACAATTTGGCCCTCTCTGCTTTCCTGCTGACTCTAGCCTCAAAAGCACCTTTTTTCACTTTTGGCGCCCTCCGGAGCAAAAAAGACAAACGTCCAGCTTTTGCTGCCACAGCAAAGGTGCCAGCGGGGAAAAGTGATGCTGGTCCTCACTGCCTCCTGGAACCCCTTCAAATGCCCCAGACAATTTGGCCCTCTCTGCTTTCCTGCCCACTCTAGCCTCAAAAGCACCTTTTTTCGCTTTCGCCGCTGTTTGGAGCAAAAAAGACAAACGTCCAGCTTTTGCTGCCACAGCAAAGGTGCCAGCGGGGAAAAGTGATGCTGGTCCTCACTGCCTCCTGGAACCCCTTCAAATGCCCCAGACAATTTGGCCCTCTCTGCTTTCCTGCCGACTCTATCCTCAAAAGCACCTTTTTTCGCTTTCGCCGCTGTTTGGAGCAAAAAAGACAAAGGTCCAGCTTTTGCTGCCACAGCAAAGGTGCCAGCGGGGAAAAGTGATGCTGGTCCTCACTGCCTCCTGGAACCCCTTCAAATGCCCCAGACAATTTGGCCCTCTCTGCTTTCCTGCGCACTCTAGCCTCAAAAGCACCTTTTTTCGCTTTCGCCGCTGTTTGGAGCAAAAAAGACAAACGTCCAGCTTTTGCTGCCACAGCAAAGGTGCCAGCGGGGAAAAGTGATGCTGGTCCTCACTGCCTCCTGGAACCCCTTCAAATGCCCCAGACAATTTGGCCCTGTCTGCTTTCCTGCCGTCTCTATCCTCAAAAGCACCTTTTTTCACTTTCGGCGCCCCCCGGAGAAAAAAAGACAAACGTCCAGCTTTTGCTGCCACAGCAAAGGTGCCAGCGGGGAAAAGTGATGCTGGTCCTCACTGCCTCCTGGAACCCCTTCAAATGCCCCAGACAATTTGGCCCTCTCTGCTTTCCTGCCCACTCTAGCCTCAAAAGCACCTTTTTTCGCTTTCGCCGCTGTTTGGAGCAAAAAAGACAAACGTCCAGCTTTTGCTGCCACAGCAAAGGTGCCAGCGGGGAAAAGTGATGCTGGTCCTCACTGCCTCCTGGAACCCCTTCAAATGCCCCAGACAATTTGGCCCTCTCTGCTTTCCTGCCGACTCTATCCTCAAAAGCACCTTTTTTCGCTTTCGCCGCTGTTTGGAGCAAAAAAGACAAACGTCCAGCTTTTGCTGCCACAGCAAAGGTGCCAGCGGGGAAAAGTGATGCTGGTCCTCACTGCCTCCTGGAACCCCTTCAAATGCCCCAGACAATTTGGCCCTCTCTGCTTTCCTGCTGACTCTAGCCTCAAAAGCACCTTTTTTCACTTTTGGCGCCCTCCGGAGCAAAAAAGACAAACGTCCAGCTTTTGCTGCCACAACAAAGGTGCCAGCGGGGAAAAGTGATGCTGGTCCTCACTGCCTCCTGGAACCCCTTGAAATGCCCCAGACAATTTGGCCCTCTCTGCTTTCCTGCCGACTCTATCCTCAAAAGCACCTTTTTACGCTTTCGCCGCTGTTTGGAGCAAAAAAGACAAACGTCCAGCTTTTGCTGCCACAGCAAAGGTGCCAGCGGGGAAAAGTGATGCTGGTCCTCACTGCCTCCTGGAACCCCTTCAAATGCCCCAGACAATTTGGCCCTCTCTGCTTTCCTGCCGTCTCTATCCTCAAAAGCACCTTTATTCACTTTCGGCGCCCCCCGGAGAAAAAAAGACAAACGTCCAGCTTTTGCTGCCACAGCAAAGGTGCCAGCGGGTAAAAGTGATGCTGGTCCTCACTGCCTCCTGGAACCCCTTCAAATGCCACAGACAATTTGGCCCTCTCTGCTTTCCTGCGGACTCCATCCTCAAAAGCACCTTTTTTCGCTTTCGCCGCTGTTTGGAGCAAAAAAGACAAACGTCCAGCTTTTGCTGCCACAGCAAAGGTGCCAGCGGGGAAAAGTGATGCTGGTCCTCACTGCCTCCTGGAACCCCTTCAAATGCCCCAGACAATTTGGCCCTCTCTGCTTTCCTGCGCACTCTATCCTCACAAGCACCTTTTTTCGCTTTCGCCGCTGTTTGGAGCAAAAAAGACAAAAGTCCAGCTTTTGCTGCCACAGCAAAGGTGCCAGCGGGGAAAAGTCATGCTGGTCCTCACTGCCTCCTGGAACCCCTTCAAATGCCCCAGACAATTTGGCCCTGTCTGTTTTCCTGCCGTCTCTATCCTCAAAAGCACCTTTTTTCGCTTTCGCCGCTGTTTGGAGCAAAAAAGACAAACGTCCAGCTTTTGCTGCCACAGCAAAGGTGCCAGCGGGGAAAAGTGATGCTGGTCCTCACTGCCTCCTGGAACCCCTTCAAATGCCCCAGACAATTTGGCCCTCTCTGCTTTCCTGCGCACTCTATCCTCACAAGCACCTTTTTTCGCTTTCGCCGCTGTTTGGAGCAAAAAAGACAAACGTCCAGCTTTTGCTGCCACAACAAAGGTGCCAGCGGGGAAAAGTGATGCTGGTCCTCACTGCCTCCTGGAACCCCTTCAAATGCCCTAGACAATTTGGCCCTCTCTGCTTTCCTGCTGACTCTAGCCTCAAAAGCACCTTTTTTCACTTTTGGCGCCCTCCGGAGCAAAAAAGACAAACGTCCAGCTTTTGCTGCCACAGCAAAGGTGCCAGCGGGGAAAAGTGATGCTGGTCCTCACTGCCTCCTGGAACCCCTTCAAATGCCCCAGACAATTTGGCCCTCTCTGCTTTCCTGCGCACTCTAGCCTCAAAAGCACCTTTTTTCGCTTTCGCCGCTGTTTGGAGCAAAAAAGACAAACGTCCAGCTTTTGCTGCCACAGCAAAGGTGCCAGCGGGGAAAAGTGATGCTGGTCCTCACTGCCTCCTGGAACCCCTTCAAATGCCCCAGACAATTTGGCCCTGTCTGCTTTCCTGCCGTCTCTATCCTCAAAAGCACCTTTTTTCACTTTCGGCGCCCCCCGGAGAAAAAAAGACAAAGGTCCAGCTTTTGCTGCCACAGCAAAGGTGCCAGCGGGGAAAAGTGATGCTGGTCCTCACTGCCTCCTGGAACCCCTTCAAATGCCCCAGACAATTTGGCCCTCTCTGCTTTCCTGCCGTCTCTATCCTCAAAAGCACCTTTTTTCACTTTCGGCGCCCCCCGGAGAAAAAAAGACAAACGTCCAGCTTTTGCTGCCACAGCAAAGGTGCCAGCGGGGAAAAGTGATGCTGGTCCTCACTGCCTCCTGGAACCCCTTCAAATGCCCCAGACAATTTGGCCCTCTCTGCTTTCCTGCCGTCTCTATCCTCAAAAGCACCTTTATTCACTTTCGGCGCCCCCCGGAGAAAAAAAGACAAACGTCCAGCTTTTGCTGCCACAGCAAAGGTGCCAGCGGGGAAAAGTGATGCTGGTCCTCACTGCCTCCTGGAACCCCTTCAAATGCCCCAGACAATTTGGCCCTCTCTGCTTTCCTGCGGACTCCATCCTCAAAAGCACCTTTTTTCGCTTTCGCCGCTGTTTGGAGCAAAAAAGACAAACGTCCAGCTTTTGCTGCCACAGCAAAGGTGCCAGCGGGGAAAAGTGATGCTGGTCCTCACTGCCTCCTGGAACCCCTTCAAATGCCCCACACAATTTGGCCCTCTCTGCTTTCCTGCGCACTCTATCCTCACAAGCACCTTTTTTCGCTTTCGCCGCTGTTTGGAGCAAAAAAGACAAAAGTCCAGCTTTTGCTGCCACAGCAAAGGTGCCAGCGGGGAAAAGTGATGCTGGTCCTCACTGCCTCCTGGAACCCCTTCAAATGCCCCAGACAATTTGGCCCTGTCTGTTTTCCTGCCGTCTCTATCCTCAAAAGCACCTTTTTTCGCTTTCGCCGCTGTTTGGAGCAAAAAAGACAAACGTCCAGCTTTTGCTGCCACAGCAAAGGTGCCAGCGGGGAAAAGTGATGCTGGTCCTCACTGCCTCCTGGAACCCCTTCAAATGCCCCAGACAATTTGGCCCTCTCTGCTTTCCTGCGCACTCTATCCTCACAAGCACCTTTTTTCGCTTTCGCCGCTGTTTGGAGCAAAAAAGACAAACGTCCAGCTTTTGCTGCCACAACAAAGGTGCCAGCGGGGAAAAGTGATGCTGGTCCTCACTGCCTCCTGGAACCCCTTCAAATGCCCCAGACAATTTGGCCCTCTCTGCTTTCCTGCCGACTCTATCCTCAAAAGCACCTTTTTACGCTTTCGCCGCTGTTTGGAGCAAAAAAGACAAACGTCCAGCTTTTGCTGCCACAGCAAAGGTGCCAGCGGGGAAAAGTGATGCTGGTCCTCACTGCCTCCTGGAACCCCTTCAAATGCCTCAGACAATTTGGCCCTCTCTGCTTTCCTGCCCACTCTATCCTCAAAAGCACCTTTTTTCGCTTTCGCCGCTGTTTGGAGCAAAAAAGACAAACGTCCAGCTTTTGCTGCCACAGCAAAGGTGCCAGCGGGGAAAAGTGATGCTGGTCCTCACTGCCTCCTGGAACCCCTTCAAATGCCCCAGACAATTTGGCCCTCTCTGCTTTCCTGCGCACTCTAGCCTCAAAAGCACCTTTTTTTACTTTCGCCGCTGTTTGGAGCAAAAAAGACAAACGTCCAGCTTTTGCTGCCACAGCAAAGGTGCCAGCGGGGAAAAGTGATGCTGGTCCTCACTGCCTCCTGGAACCCGTTCAAATGCCCCAGACAATTTGGCCCTCTCTGCTTTCCTGCGCACTCTAGCCTCAAAAGCACCTTTTTTCATATTCGGCGCCCCCCAGACGAAAAAAGACAAACGTCCAGCTTTTGCTGCCACAGCAAAGGTGCCAGCGGGGAAAAGTGATGCTGGTCCTCACTGCCTCCTGGAACCCCTTCAAATGCCCCAGACAATTTGGCCCTCTCTGCTTTCCTGCAGACTCTAGCCTAAAAAGCACCTTTTTTCAATTTCGGCGCCCCCAGACGAAAAAAGACAAACGTCCAGCTTTTGCTGCCACAGCAAAGGTGCCAGCGGGGAAAAGTGATGCTGGTCCTCACTGCCTCCTGGAACCCCTTCAAATGCCCCACACAATTTGGCCCTCTCTGCTTTCCTGCGCATTCTATCCTCACAAGCACCGTTTTTCACTTTCGCCGCTGTTTGGAGCAAAAAAGACAAACGTCCAGCTTTTGCTGCCACAGCAAAGGTGCCAGCGGGGAAAAGTGATGCTGGTCCTCACTGCCTCCTGGAACCCCTTCAAATGCCCCAGACAATTTGGCCCTGTCTGCTTTCCTGCCGTCTCTATCCTCAAAAGCACCTTTTTTCACTTTCGGCGCCCCCCGGAGAAAAAAAGACAAAGGTCCAGCTTTTGCTGCCTCAGCAAAGTGCCAGCGGGGAAAAGTGATGCTGGTCCTCACTGCCTCCTGGAACCCCTTCAAATGCCCCAGACAATTTGGCCCTCTCTGCTTTCCTGCCGTCTCTATCCTCAAAAGCACCTTTTTTCACTTTCGGCGCCCCCCGGAGAAAAAAAGACAAACGTCCATCTTTTGCTGCCACAGCAAAGGTGCCAGCGGGGAAAAGTGATGCTGGTCCTCACTGCCTCCTGGAACCCCTTCAAATGCCCCAGACAATTTGGCCCTCTCTGCTTTCCTGCGCACTCTAGGCTCAAAAGCACCTTTTTTCGCTTTCGCCGCTGTTTGGAGCAAAAAAGACAAACGTCCAGCTTTTGCTGCCACAGCAAAGGTGCCAGCGGGGAAAAGTGATGCTGGTCCTCACTGCCTCCTGGAACCCCTTCAAATGCCCCAGACAATTTGGCCCTCTCTGCTTTCCTGCCGTCTCTATCCTCAAAAGCACCTTTATTCTCTTTCGGCGCCCCCCGGAGAAAAAAAGACAAACGTCCAGCTTTTGCTGCCACAGCAAAGGTGCCAGCGGGGAAAAGTGATGCTGGTCCTCACTGCCTCCTGGAACCCCTTCAAATGCCCCAGACAATTTGGCCCTCTCTGCTTTCCTGCGCACTCCATCCTCAAAAGCACCTTTTTTCGCTTTCGCCGCTGTTTGGAGCAAAAAAGACAAACGTCCAGCTTTTGCTGCCACAGCAAAGGTGCCAGCGGGGAAAAGTGATGCTGGTCCTCACTGCCTCCTGGAACCCCTTCAAATGCCCCACACAATTTGGCCCTCTCTGCTTTCCTGCGCACTCTATCCTCACAAGCACCTTTTTTCGCTTTCGCCGCTGTTTGGAGCAAAAAAGACAAAAGTCCAGCTTTTGCTGCCACAGCAAAGGTGCCAGCGGGGAAAAGTGATGCTGGTCCTCACTGCCTCCTGGAACCCCTTCAAATGCCCCAGACAATTTGGCCCTGTCTGTTTTCCTGCCGTCTCTATCCTCAAAAGCACCTTTTTTCGCTTTCGCCGCTGTTTGGAGCAAAAAAGACAAACGTCCAGCTTTTGCTGCCACAGCAAAGGTGCCAGCGGGGAAAAGTGATGCTGGTCCTCACTGCCTCCTGGAACCCCTTCAAATGCCCCAGACAATTTGGCCCTGTCTGCTTTCCTGCGCACTCTATCCTCACAAGCACCTTTTTTCGCTTTCGCCGCTGTTTGGAGCAAAAAAGACAAACGTCCAGCTTTTGCTGCCACAACAAAGGTGCCAGCGGGGAAAAGTGATGCTGGTCCTCACTGCCTCCTGGAACCCCTTCAAATGCCCCAGACAATTTGGCCCTCTCTGCTTTCCTGCCGACTCTATCCTCAAAAGCACCTTTTTACGCTTTCGCCGCTGTTTGGAGCAAAAAAGACAAACGTCCAGCTTTTGCTGCCACAGCAAAGGTGCCAGCGGGGAAAAGTGATGCTGGTCCTCACTGCCTCCTGGAACCCCTTCAAATGCCCCAGACAATTTGGCCCTCTCTGCTTTCCTGCGCACTCTAGCCTCAAAAGCACCTTTTTTCGCTTTCGCCGCTGTTTGGAGCAAAAAAGACAAAGGTCCAGCTTTTGCTGCCACAGCAAAGGTGCCAGCGGGGAAAAGTGATGCTGGTCCTCACTGCCTCCTGGAACCCCTTCAAATGCCCCACACAATTTCGCCCTCTCTGCTTTCCTGCGCATTCTATCCTCACAAGCACCGTTTTTCACTTTCGGCGCTGTTTGGAGCAAATAAGACAAACGTCCAGCTTTTGCTGCCACAGCAAAGGTGCCAGCGGGGAAAAGTGATGCTGGTCCTCACTGCCTCCTGGAACCCCTTCAAATGCCCCAGACAATTTGGCCCTCTCTGCTTTCCTGCAGACTCTAGCCTCAAAAGCACCGTTTTTCATTTTCGGCACCCCCCGGAGGAAAAAAGACAAACGTCCATCTTTTGCTGCCACAGCAAAGGTGCCAGCGGGGAAAAGTGATGCTGGTCCTCACTGCCTCCTGGATCCCCTTAAAATGCCCCAGACAATTTGGCCCTCTCTGCTTTGCTGCGGACTCTAGCCTCAAAAGCCCTGTTTTTCACTTTCGGCGCTGTTTGGAGCAAAAAAGACAAACGTCCAGCTTTTGCTGCCACAGCAAAGGTGCCAGCGGGGAAAAGTGATGCTGGTCCTCACTGCCTCCTGGAACCCCTTCAAATGCCCCAGACAATTTGGCCCTCTCTGCTTTCCTGCGCACTCTAGCCTCAAAAGCACCTTTTTTTACTTTCGCCGCTGTTTGGAGCAAAAAAGACAAACGTCCAGCTTTTGCTGCCACAGCAAAGGTGCCAGCGGGGAAAAGTGATGCTGGTCCTCACTGCCTCCTGGAACCCCTTCAAATGCCCCAGACAATTTGGCCCTCTCTGCTTTCCTGCGCACTCTAGCCTCAAAAGCACCTTTTTTCACTTTCGGCGCCCCCCAGACGAAAAAAGACAAACGTCCAGCTTTTGCTGCCACAGCAAAGGTGCCAGCGGGGAAAAGTGATGCTGGTCCTCACTGCCTCCTGGAACCCCTTCAAATGCCCCAGACAATTTGGCCCTCTCTGCTTTCCTGCAGACTCTAGCCTAAAAAGCACCTTTTTTCAATTTCGGCGCCCCCAGACGAAAAAAGACAAACGTCCAGCTTTTGCTGCCACAGCAAAGGTGCCAGCGGGGAAAAGTGATGCTGGTCCTCACTGCCTCCTGGAACCCCTTCAAATGCCCCACACAATTTGGCCCTCTCTGCTTTCCTGCGCATTCTATCCTCACAAGCACCGTTTTTCACTTTCGGCGCTGTTTGGAGCAAATAAGACAAACGTCCAGCTTTTGCTGCCACAGCAAAGGTGCCAGCGGGGAAAAGTGATGCTGGTCCTCACTGCCTCCTGGAACCTTTTCAAATGCCCCAGACAATTTGGCCCTCTCTGCTTTCCTGCAGAATCTAGCCTAAAAAGCACCTTTTTTCATTTTCGGCACCCCCCGGAGGAAAAAAGACAAACGTCCAGCTTTTGCTGCCACAGCAAAGGTGCCAGCGGGGAAAAGTGATGCTGGTCCTCACTGCCTCCTGGAACCCCTTCAAATGCCCCAGACAATTTGGCCCTCTCTGCTTTCCTGCGCACTCTAGCCTCAAAAGCACCTTTTTTCACTTTCGGCGCTGTTTGGAGCAAACAAGACAAACGTCCAGCTTTTGCTGCCACAGCAAAGGTGCCAGCGGGGAAAAGTGATGCTGGTCCTCACTGCCTCCTGGAACCCCTTCAAATGCCCCAGACAATTTGGCCCTCTCTGCTTTCCTGCAGACTCTAGCCTCAAAAGCACCGTTTTTCATTTTCGGCACCCCCCGGAGGAAAAAAGACAAACGTCCATCTTTTGCTGCCACAGCAAAGGTGCCAGCGGGGAAAAGTGATGCTGGTCCTCACTGCCTCCTGGAACCCCTTCAAATGCCCCAGACAATTTGGCCCTCTCTGCTTTGCTGCGGACTCTAGCCTCAAAAGCCCTGTTTTTCACTTTCGGCGCTGTTTGGAGCAAAAAAGACAAACGTCCAGCTTTTGCTGCCACAGCAAAGGTGCCAGCGGGGAAAAGTGATGCTGGTCCTCACTGCCTCCTGGAACCCCTTCAAATGCCCCAGACAATTTGGCCCTCTCTGCTTTCCTGCGCACTCTAGCCTCAAAAGCACCTTTTTTTACTTTCGCCGCTGTTTGGAGCAAAAAAGACAAACGTCCAGCTTTTGCTGCCACAGCAAAGGTGCCAGCGGGGAAAAGTGATGCTGGTCCTCACTGCCTCCTGGAACCCCTTCAAATGCCCCAGACAATTTGGCCCTCTCTGCTTTCCTGCGCACTCTAGCCTCAAAAGCACCTTTTTTCATATTCGGCGCCCCCCAGACGAAAAAAGACAAACGTCCAGCTTTTGCTGCCACAGCAAAGGTGCCAGCGGGGAAAAGTGATGCTGGTCCTCACTGCCTCCTGGAACCCCTTCAAATGCCCCAGACAATTTGGCCCTCTCTGCTTTCCTGCAGACTCTAGCCTAAAAAGCACCTTTTTTCAATTTCGGCGCCCCCAGACGAAAAAAGACAAACGTCCAGCTTTTGCTGCCACAGCAAAGGTGCCAGCGGGGAAAAGTGATGCTGGTCCTCACTGCCTCCTGGAACCCCTTCAAATGCCCCAGACAATTTGGCCCTCTCTGCTTTCCTGCGCACTCTAGCCTCAAAAGCACCTTTTTTTACTTTCGGCGCTGTTTGGAGCAAAAAAGACAAACGTCCAGCTTTTGCTGCCACAGCAAAGGTGCCAGCGGGGAAAAGTGATGCTGGTCCTCACTGCCTCCTGGAACCCCTTCAAATGCCCCAGACAATTTGGCCCTCTCTGCTTTCCTGCGCACTCTAGCCTCAAAAGCACCTTTTTTTACTTTCGGCGCTGTTTGGAGCAAAAAAGACAAACGTCCAGCTTTTGCTGCCACAGCAAAGGTGCCAGCGGGGAAAAGTGATGCTGGTCCTCACTGCCTCCTGGAACCCCTTCAAATGCCCCAGACAATTTGGCCCTCTCTGCTTTCCTGCAGACTCTAGCCTCAAAAGCACCTTTTTTCATTTTCGGCACCGCCCGGAGAAAAAAAGACAAACGTCCAGCTTTTGCTGCCACAGCAAAGGTGCCAGCGGGGAAAAGTGATGCTGGTCCTCACTGCCTCCTGGAACCCCTTCAAATGCCCCAGACAATTTGGCCCTCTCTGCTTTCCTGCGCACTCTAGCCTCAAAAGCACCTTTTTTCATTTTCGGCGCCCCCCAGACGAAAAAAGACAAACGTCCAGCTTTTGCTGCCACAGCAAAGGTGCCAGCGGGGAAAAGTGATGCTGGTCCTCACTGCCTCCTGGAACCCCTTCAAATGCCCCACACAATTTGGCCCTCTCTGCTTTCCTGCGCATTCTATCCTCACAAGCACCGTTTTTCACTTTCGGCGCTGTTTGGAGCAAATAAGACAAATGTCCAGCTTTTGCTGCCACAGCAAAGGTGCCAGCGGGGAAAAGTGATGCTGGTCCTCACTGCCTCCTGGAACCCCTTCAAATGCCCCAGACAATTTGGCCCTCTCTGCTTTCCTGCAGACTCTAGCCTAAAAAGCACCTTTTTTCATTTTCGGCGCCCCCCAGACGAAAAAAGACAAACGTCCAGCTTTTGCTGCCACAGCAAAGGTGCCAGCGGGGAAAAGTGATGCTGGTCCTCACTGCCTCCTGGAACCCCTTCAAATGCCCCACACAATTTGGCCCTCTCTGCTTTCCTGCGCATTCTATCCTCACAAGCACCGTTTTTCACTTTCGGCGCTGTTTGGAGCAAATAAGACAAACGTCCAGCTTTTGCTGCCACAGCAAAGGTGCCAGCGGGGAAAAGTGATGCTGGTCCTCACTGCCTCCTGGAACCTTTTCAAATGCCCCAGACAATTTGGCCCTCTCTGCTTTCCTGCAGAATCTAGCCTAAAAAGTACCTGTTTTCATTTTCGGCACCCCCCGGAGGAAAAAAGACAAACGTCCAGCTTTTGCTGCCACAGCAAAGGTGCCAGCGGGGAAAAGTTATGCTGGTCCTCACTGCCTCCTGGAACCCCTTCAAATGCCCCAGACAATTTGGCCCTCTCTGCTTTCCTGCAGACTCTAGCCTCAAAAGCACCTTTTTTCATTTTCGGCACCCCCCGGAGAAAAAAAGACAAACGTCCAGCTTTTGCTGCCACAGCAAAGGTGCCAGTGGGGAAAAGTGATGCTGGTCCTCACTGCCTCCTGGAACCCCTTCAAATGCCCCACACAATTTGGCCCTCTCTGCTTTCCTGCGCACTCTATCCTCACAAGCACCTTTTTTCGCTTTCGCCGCTGTTTGGAGCAAAAAAGACAAACGTCCAGCTTTTGCTGCCACAACAAAGGTGCCAGCGGGGAAAAGTGATGCTGGTCCTCACTGCCTCCTGGAACCCCTTGAAATGCCCCAGACAATTTGGCCCTCTCTGCTTTCCTGCCGACTCTATCCTCAAAAGCACCTTTTTACGCTTTCGCCGCTGTTTGGAGCAAAAAAGACAAACGTCCAGCTTTTGCTGCCACAGCAAAGGTGCCAGCGGGGAAAAGTGATGCTGGTCCTCACTGCCTCCTGGAACCCCTTCAAATGCCCCAGACAATTTGGCCCTCTCTGCTTTCCTGCTGACTCTAGCCTCAAAAGCACCTTTTTTCACTTTTGGCGCCCTCCGGAGCAAAAAAGACAAACGTCCAGCTTTTGCTGCCACAACAAAGGTGCCAGCGGGGAAAAGTGATGCTGGTCCTCACTGCCTCCTGGAACCCCTTCAAATGCCCCAGACAATTTGGCCCTCTCTGCTTTCCTGCAGACTCTAGCCTCAAAAGCACCTTTTTACGCTTTCGCCGCTGTTTGGAGCAAAAAAGACAAAGGTCCAGCTTTTGCTGCCACAGCAAAGGTGCCAGCGGGGAAAAGTGATGCTGGTCCTCACTGCCTCCTGGAACCCCTTCAAATGCCCCAGACAATTTGGCCCTCTCTGCTTTCCTGCGCACTCTAGCCTCAAAAGCACCTTTTTTCGCTTTCGCCGCTGTTTGGAGCAAAAAAGACAAACGTCCAGCTTTTGCTGCCACAGCAAAGGTGCCAGCGGGGAAAAGTGATGCTGGTCCTCACTGCCTCCTGGAACCCCTTCAAATGCCCCAGACAATTTGGCCCTCTCTGCTTTCCTGCCGTCTCTATCCTCAAAAGCACCTTTTTTCACTTTCGGCGCCCCCCGGAGAAAAAAAGACAAACGTCCAGCTTTTGCTGCCACAGCAAAGGTGCCAGCGGGGAAAAGTGATGCTGGTCCTCACTGCCTCCTGGAACCCCTTCAAATGCCCCAGACAATTTGGCCCTCTCTGCTTTCCTGCGCACTCTAGCCTCAAAAGCACCTTTTTTCGCTTTCGCCGCTGTTTGGAGCAAAAAAGACAAACGTCCAGCTTTTGCTGCCACAGCAAAGGTGCCAGCGGGGAAAAGTGATGCTGGTCCTCACTGCCTCCTGGAACCCCTTCAAATGCCCCAGACAATTTGGCCCTGTCTGCTTTCCTGCCGTCTCTATCCTCAAAAGCACCTTTTTTCACTTTCGGCGCCCCCCGGAGAAAAAAAGACAAACGTCCAGCTTTTGCTGCCACAGCAAAGGTGCCAGCGGGGAAAAGTGATGCTGGTCCTCACTGCCTCCTGGAACCCCTTCAAATGCCCCAGACAATTTGGCCCTGTCTGCTTTCCTGCGCACTCTATCCTCACAAGCACCTTTTTTCGCTTTCGCCGCTGTTTGGAGCAAAAAAGACAAAAGTCCAGCTTTTGCTGCCACAGCAAAGGTGCCAGCGGGGAAAAGTGATGCTGGTCCTCACTGCCTCCTGGAACCCCTTCAAATGCCCCAGACAATTTGGCCCTCTCTGCTTTCCTGCGCACTCTAGCCTCAAAAGCACCTTTTTTCGCTTTCGCCGCTGTTTGGAGCAAAAAAGACAAACGTCCAGCTTTTGCTGCCACAGCAAAGGTGCCAGCGGGGAAAAGTGATGCTGGTCCTCACTGCCTCCTGGAACCCCTTCAAATGCCCCAGACAATTTGGCCCTCTCTGCTTTCCTGCGCACTCTAGGCTCAAAAGCACCTTTTTTCGCTTTCGCCGCTGTTTGGAGCAAAAAAGACAAACGTCCAGCTTTTGCTGCCACAGCAAAGGTGCCAGCGGGGAAAAGTGATGCTGGTCCTCACTGCCTCCTGGAACCCCTTCAAATGCCCCAGACAATTTGGCCCTCTCTGCTTTCCTGCGCACTCTAGGCTCAAAAGCACCTTTTTTCGCTTTCGCCGCTGTTTGGAGCAAAAAAGACAAACGTCCAGCTTTTGCTGCCACAGCAAAGGTGCCAGCGGGGAAAAGTGATGCTGGTCCTCACTGCCTCCTGGAACCCCTTCAAATGCCCCAGACAATTTGGCCCTCTCTGCTTTCCTGCCGTCTCTATCCTCAAAAGCACCTTTATTCACTTTCGGCGCCCCCCGGAGAAAAAAAGACAAACGTCCAGCTTTTGCTGCCACAGCAAAGGTGCCAGCGGGGAAAAGTGATGCTGGTCCTCACTGCCTCCTGGAACCCCTTCAAATGCCCCAGACAATTTGGCCCTGTCTGCTTTCCTGCGCACTCTATCCTCACAAGCACCTTTTTTCGCTTTCGCCGCTGTTTGGAGCAAAAAAGACAAAAGTCCAGCTTTTGCTGCCACAGCAAAGGTGCCAGCGGGGAAAAGTGATGCTGGTCCTCACTGCCTCCTGGAACCCCTTCAAATGCCCCAGACAATTTGGCCCTGTCTGTTTTCCTGCCGTCTCTATCCTCAAAAGCACCTTTTTTCGCTTTCGCCGCTGTTTGGAGCAAAAAAGACAAACGTCCAGCTTTTGCTGCCACAGCAAAGGTGCCAGCGGGGAAAAGTGATGCTGGTCCTCACTGCCTCCTGGAACCCCTTCAAATGCCCCAGACAATTTGGCCCTCTCTGCTTTCCTGCGCACTCTATCCTCACAAGCACCTTTTTTCGCTTTCGCCGCTGTTTGGAGCAAAAAAGACAAACGTCCAGCTTTTGCTGCCACAACAAAGGTGCCAGCGGGGAAAAGTGATGCTGGTCCTCACTGCCTCCTGGAACCCCTTGAAATGCCCCAGACAATTTGGCCCTCTCTGCTTTCCTGCCGACTCTATCCTCAAAAGCACCTTTTTACGCTTTCGCCGCTGTTTGGAGCAAAAAAGACAAACGTCCAGCTTTTGCTGCCACAGCAAAGGTGCCAGCGGGGAAAAGTGATGCTGGTCCTCACTGCCTCCTGGAACCCCTTCAAATGCCCCAGACAATTTGGCCCTCTCTGCTTTCCTGCTGACTCTAGCCTCAAAAGCACCTTTTTTCACTTTTGGCGCCCTCCGGAGCAAAAAAGACAAACGTCCAGCTTTTGCTGCCACAACAAAGGTGCCAGCGGGGAAAAGTGATGCTGGTCCTCACTGCCTCCTGGAACCCCTTGAAATGCCCCAGACAATTTGGCCCTCTCTGCTTTCCTGCAGACTCTAGCCTCAAAAGCACCTTTTTACGCTTTCGCCGCTGTTTGGAGCAAAAAAGACAAAGGTCCAGCTTTTGCTGCCACAGCAAAGGTGCCAGCGGGGAAAAGTGATGCTGGTCCTCACTGCCTCCTGGAACCCCTTCAAATGCCCCAGACAATTTGGCCCTCTCTGCTTTCCTGCGCACTCTAGCCTCAAAAGCACCTTTTTTCGCTTTCGCCGCTGTTTGGAGCAAAAAAGACAAACGTCCAGCTTTTGCTGCCACAGCAAAGGTGCCAGCGGGGAAAAGTGATGCTGGTCCTCACTGCCTCCTGGAACCCCTTCAAATGCCCCAGACAATTTGGCCCTCTCTGCTTTCCTGCCGTCTCTATCCTCAAAAGCACCTTTTTTCACTTTCGGCGCCCCCCGGAGAAAAAAAGACAAACGTCCAGCTTTTGCTGCCACAGCAAAGGTGCCAGCGGGGAAAAGTGATGCTGGTCCTCACTGCCTCCTGGAACCCCTTCAAATGCCCCAGACAATTTGGCCCTGTCTGCTTTCCTGCGCACTCTATCCTCACAAGCACCTTTTTTCGCTTTCGCCGCTGTTTGGAGCAAAAAAGACAAACGTCCAGCTTTTGCTGCCACAGCAAAGGTGCCAGCGGGGAAAAGTGATGCTGGTCCTCACTGCCTCCTGGAACCCCTTCAAATGCCCCAGACAATTTGGCCCTGTCTGCTTTCCTGCCGTCTCTATCCTCAAAAGCACCTTTTTTCACTTTCGGCGCCCCCCGGAGAAAAAAAGACAAACGTCCAGCTTTTGCTGCCACAGCAAAGGTGCCAGCGGGGAAAAGTGATGCTGGTCCTCACTGCCTCCTGGAACCCCTTCAAATGCCCCAGACAATTTGGCCCTGTCTGCTTTCCTGCGCACTCTATCCTCACAAGCACCTTTTTTCGCTTTCGCCGCTGTTTGGAGCAAAAAAGACAAAAGTCCAGCTTTTGCTGCCACAGCAAAGGTGCCAGCGGGGAAAAGTGATGCTGGTCCTCACTGCCTCCTGGAACCCCTTCAAATGCCCCAGACAATTTGGCCCTCTCTGCTTTCCTGCGCACTCTAGCCTCAAAAGCACCTTTTTTCGCTTTCGCCGCTGTTTGGAGCAAAAAAGACAAACGTCCAGCTTTTGCTGCCACAGCAAAGGTGCCAGCGGGGAAAAGTGATGCTGGTCCTCACTGCCTCCTGGAACCCCTTCAAATGCCCCAGACAATTTGGCCCTCTCTGCTTTCCTGCGCACTCTAGGCTCAAAAGCACCTTTTTTCGCTTTCGCCGCTGTTTGGAGCAAAAAAGACAAACGTCCAGCTTTTGCTGCCACAGCAAAGGTGCCAGCGGGGAAAAGTGATGCTGGTCCTCACTGCCTCCTGGAACCCCTTCAAATGCCCCAGACAATTTGGCCCTCTCTGCTTTCCTGCCCACTCTATCCTCACAAGCACCTTTTTTCGCTTTCGCCGCTGTTTGGAGCAAAAAAGACAAAGGTCCAGCTTTTGCTGCCTCAGCAAAGGTGCCAGCGGGGAAAAGTGATGCTGGTCCTCACTGCCTCCTGGAACCCCTTCAAATGCCCCAGACAATTTGGCCCTCTCTGCTTTCCTGCGGACTCCATCCTCAAAAGCACCTTTTTTCGCTTTCGCCGCTGTTTGGAGCAAAAAAGACAAACGTCCAGCTTTTGCTGCCACAGCAAAGGTGCCAGCGGGGAAAAGTGATGCTGGTCCTCACTGCCTCCTGGAACCCCTTCAAATGCCCCAGACAATTTGGCCCTCTCTGCTTTCCTGCGCACTCTAGGCTCAAAAGCACCTTTTTTCGCTTTCGCCGCTGTTTGGAGCAAAAAAGACAAACGTCCAGCTTTTGCTGCCACAGCAAAGGTGCCAGCGGGGAAAAGTGATGCTGGTCCTCACTGCCTCCTGGAACCCCTTCAAATGCCCCAGACAATTTGGCCCTCTCTGCTTTCCTGCGGACTCCATCCTCAAAAGCACCTTTTTTCGCTTTCGCCGCTGTTTGGAGCAAAAAAGACAAACGTCCAGCTTTTGCTGCCACAGCAAAGGTGCCAGCGGGGAAAAGTGATGCTGGTCCTCACTGCCTCCTGGAACCCCTTCAAATGCCCCAGACAATTTGGCCCTCTCTGCTTTCCTGCCGTCTCTATCCTCAAAAGCACCTTTATTCACTTTCGGCGCCCCCCGGAGAAAAAAAGACAAACGTCCAGCTTTTGCTGCCACAGCAAAGGTGCCAGCGGGGAAAAGTGATGCTGGTCCTCACTGCCTCCTGGAACCCCTTCAAATGCCCCAGACAATTTGGCCCTCTCTGCTTTCCTGCGGACTCCATCCTCAAAAGCACCTTTTTTCGCTTTCGCCGCTGTTTGGAGCAAAAAAGACAAACGTCCAGCTTTTGCTGCCACAGCAAAGGTGCCAGCGGGGAAAAGTGATGCTGGTCCTCACTGCCTCCTGGAACCCCTTCAAATGCCCCAGACAATTTGGCCCTCTCTGCTTTCCTGCGCACTCTAGGCTCAAAAGCACCTTTTTTCGCTTTCGCCGCTGTTTGGAGCAAAAAAGACAAACGTCCAGCTTTTGCTGCCACAGCAAAGGTGCCAGCGGGGAAAAGTGATGCTGGTCCTCACTGCCTCCTGGAACCCCTTCAAATGCCCCAGACAATTTGGCCCTCTCTGCTTTCCTGCCCACTCTATCCTCACAAGCACCTTTTTTCGCTTTCGCCGCTGTTTGGAGCAAAAAAGACAAAGGTCCAGCTTTTGCTGCCTCAGCAAAGGTGCCAGCGGGGAAAAGTGATGCTGGTCCTCACTGCCTCCTGGAACCCCTTCAAATGCCCCAGACAATTTGGCCCTCTCTGCTTTCCTGCGGACTCCATCCTCAAAAGCACCTTTTTTCGCTTTCGCCGCTGTTTGGAGCAAAAAAGACAAACGTCCAGCTTTTGCTGCCACAGCAAAGGTGCCAGCGGGGAAAAGTGATGCTGGTCCTCACTGCCTCCTGGAACCCCTTCAAATGCCCCAGACAATTTGGCCCTCTCTGCTTTCCTGCGCACTCTAGGCTCAAAAGCACCTTTTTTCGCTTTCGCCGCTGTTTGGAGCAAAAAAGACAAACGTCCAGCTTTTGCTGCCACAGCAAAGGTGCCAGCGGGGAAAAGTGATGCTGGTCCTCACTGCCTCCTGGAACCCCTTCAAATGCCCCAGACAATTTGGCCCTCTCTGCTTTCCTGCCGTCTCTATCCTCAAAAGCACCTTTATTCACTTTCGGCGCTGTTTGGAGCAAAAAAGACAAACGTCCAGCTTTTGCTGCCACAGCAAAGGTGCCAGCGGGGAAAAGTGATGCTGGTCTCACTGCCTCCTGGAACCCCTTCAAATGCCACAGACAATTTGGCCCTCTCTGCTTTTCTGCGGACTCCATCCTCAAAAGCACCTTTTTTCGCTTTCGCCGCTGTTTGGAGCAAAAAAGACAAACGTCCAGCTTTTGCTGCCACAGCAAAGGTGCCAGCGGGGAAAAGTGATGCTGGTCCTCACCTGCCTCCTGGAACCCCTTCAAATGCCCCAGACAATTTGGCCCTCTCTGCTTTCCTGCGCACTCTATCCTCACAAGCACCTTTTTTCGCTTTCGCCGCTGTTTGGAGCAAAAAAGACAAAAGTCCAGCTTTTTGCTGCCACAGCAAAGGTGCCAGCGGGGAAAAGTGATGCTGGTCCCACTGCCTCCTGGAACCCCTTCAAATGCCCCAGACAATTTGGCCCTGTCTGTTTTCCTGCCGTCTCTATCCTCAAAAGCACCTTTTTTCGCTTTCGCCGCTGTTTGGAGCAAAAAAGACAAACGTCCAGCTTTTGCTGCCACAGCAAAGGTGCCAGCGGGGAAAAGTGATGCTGGTCCTCACTGCCTCCTGGAACC
Organism: Vanellus vanellus; assembly: GCF_965231255.1. Taxonomy (NCBI): domain Eukaryota; kingdom Metazoa; phylum Chordata; class Aves; order Charadriiformes; family Charadriidae; genus Vanellus; species Vanellus vanellus. The sequence continues at coordinate 63,701 of NW_028128270.1, forward strand.
CCTTGAAATGCCCCAGACAATTTGGCCCTCTCTGCTTTCCTGCTGACTCTATCCTCAAAAGCACCTTTTTACGCTTTCGCCGCTGTTTGGAGCAAAAAAGACAAAGCGTCCAGCTTTTGCTGCCACAGCAAAGGTGCCAGCGGGGAAAAGTGATGCTGGTCCTCACTGCCTCCTGGAACCCCTTCAAATGCCCCAGACAATTTGGCCCTCTCTGCTTTCCTGCGCACTCTAGCCTCAAAAGCACCTTTTTTCGCTTTCGCCGCTGTTTGGAGCAAAAAAGACAAACGTCCAGCTTTTGCTGCCACAGCAAAGGTGCCAGCGGGGAAAAGTGATGCTGGTCCTCACTGCCTCCTGGAACCCCTTCAAATGCCCCAGACAATTTGGCCCTGTCTGCTTTCCTGCCGTCTCTATCCTCAAAAGCACCTTTTTTCACTTTCGGCGCCCCCCGGAGAAAAAAAGACAAACGTCCAGCTTTTGCTGCCACAGCAAAGGTGCCAGCGGGGAAAAGTGATGCTGGTCCTCACTGCCTCCTGGAACCCCTTCAAATGCCCCAGACAATTTGGCCCTCTCTGCTTTCCTGCGCACTCTAGGCTCAAAAGCACCTTTTTGCGCTTTCGCCGCTGTTTGGAGCAAAAAAGACAAACGTCCAGCTTTTGCTGCCACAGCAAAGGTGCCAGCGGGGAAAAGTGATGCTGGTCCTCACTGCCTCCTGGAACCCCTTCAAATGCCCCAGACAATTTGGCCCTGTCTGCTTTCCTGCCGTCTCTATCCTCAAAAGCACCTTTTTTCACTTTCGGCGCCCCCCGGAGAAAAAAAGACAAACGTCCAGCTTTTGCTGCTACAGCAAAGGTGCCAGCGGGGAAAAGTGATGCTGGTCCTCACTGCCTCCTGGAACCCCTTCAAATGCCCCAGACAATTTGGCCCTGTCTGCTTTCCTGCGCACTCTATCCTCACAAGCACCTTTTTTCGCTTTCGCCGCTGTTTGGAGCAAAAAAGACAAAAGTCCAGCTTTTGCTGCCACAGCAAAGGTGCCAGCGGGGAAAAGTGATGCTGGTCCTCACTGCCTCCTGGAACCCCTTCAAATGCCCCAGACAATTTGGCCCTCTCTGCTTTCCTGCGCACTCTAGGCTCAAAAGCACCTTTTTTCGCTTTCGCCGCTGTTTGGAGCAAAAAAGACAAACGTCCAGCTTTTGCTGCCACAGCAAAGGTGCCAGCGGGGAAAAGTGATGCTGGTCCTCACTGCCTCCTGGAACCCCTTCAAATGCCCCAGACAATTTGGCCCTCTCTGCTTTCCTGCCCACTCTATCCTCACAAGCACCTTTTTTCGCTTTCGCCGCTGTTTGGAGCAAAAAAGACAAAGGTCCAGCTTTTGCTGCCACAGCAAAGGTCCCAGCGGGGAAAAGTGATGCTGGTCCTCACTGCCTCCTGGAACCCCTTCAAATGCCCCAGACAATTTGGCCCTCTCTGCTTTCCTGCCGTCTCTATCCTCAAAAGCACCTTTATTCACTTTCGGCGCCCCCCGGAGAAAAAAAGACAAACGTCCAGCTTTTGCTGCCACAGCAAAGGTGCCAGCGGGGAAAAGTGATGCTGGTCCTCACTGCCTCCTGGAACCCCTTCAAATGCCACAGACAATTTGGCCCTCTCTGCTTTCCTGCGGACTCCATCCTCAAAAGCACCTTTTTTCGCTTTCGCCGCTGTTTGGAGCAAAAAAGACAAACGTCCAGCTTTTGCTGCCACAGCAAAGGTGCCAGCGGGGAAAAGTGATGCTGGTCCTCACTGCCTCCTGGAACCCCTTCAAATGCCCCAGACAATTTGGCCCTCTCTGCTTTCCTGCGCACTCTATCCTCACAAGCACCTGTTTTCGCTTTCGCCGCTGTTTGGAGCAAAAAAGACAAAAGTCCAGCTTTTGCTGCCACAGCAAAGGTGCCAGCGGGGAAAAGTGATGCTGGTCCTCACTGCCTCCTGGAACCCCTTCAAATGCCCCAGACAATTTGGCCCTGTCTGTTTTCCTGCCGTCTCTATCCTCAAAAGCACCTTTTTTCGCTTTCGCCGCTGTTTGGAGCAAAAAAGACAAACGTCCAGCTTTTGCTGCCACAGCAAAGGTGCCAGCGGGGAAAAGTGATGCTGGTCCTCACTGCCTCCTGGAACCCCTTCAAATGCCCCAGACAATTTGGCCCTCTCTCTTTCCTGCGCACTCTATCCTCACAAGCACCTTTTTTCGCTTTCGCCGCTGTTTGGAGCAAAAAAGACAAACGTCCAGCTTTTGCTGCCACAACAAAGGTGCCAGCGGGGAAAAGTGATGCTGGTCCTCACTGCCTCCTGGAACCCCTTCAAATGCCCTAGACAATTTGGCCCTCTCTGCTTTCCTGCTGACTCTAGCCTCAAAAGCACCTTTTTTCACTTTTGGCGCCCTCCGGAGCAAAAAAGACAAACGTCCAGCTTTTGCTGCCACAGCAAAGGTGCCAGCGGGGAAAAGTGATGCTGGTCCTCACTGCCTCCTGGAACCCCTTCAAATGCCCCAGACAATTTGGCCCTCTCTGCTTTCCTGCTGACTCTAGCCTCAAAAGCATCTTTTTCGCTTTCGCCGCTGTTTGGAGCAAAAAAGACAAACGTCCAGCTTTTGCTGCCACAGCAAAGGTGCCAGCGGGGAAAAGTGATGCTGGTCCTCACTGCCTCCTGGAACCCCTTCAAATGCCCCAGACAATTTGGCCCTCTCTGCTTTCCTGCCGACTCTATCCTCAAAAGCACCTTTTTTCGCTTTCGCCGCTGTTTGGAGCAAAAAAGACAAAGGTCCAGCTTTTGCTGCCACAGCAAAGGTGCCAGCGGGGAAAAGTGATGCTGGTCCTCACTGCCTCCTGGAACCCCTTCAAATGCCCCAGACAATTTGGCCCTCTCTGCTTTCCTGCGCACTCTATCCTCAAAAGCACCTTTTTTCGCTTTCGCCGCTGTTTGGAGCAAAAAAGACAAACGTCCAGCTTTTGCTGCCACAGCAAAGGTGCCAGCGGGGAAAAGTGATGCTGGTCCTCACTGCCTCCTGGAACCCCTTCAAATGCCCCAGACAATTTGGCCCTCTCTGCTTTCCTGCGCACTCTATCCTCACAAGCACCTTTTTTCGCTTTCGCCGCTGTTTGGAGCAAAAAAGACAAACGTCCAGCTTTTGCTGCCACAACAAAGGTGCCAGCGGGGAAAAGTGATGCTGGTCCTCACTGCCTCCTGGAACCCCTTGAAATGCCCCAGACAATTTGGCCCTCTCTGCTTTCCTGCCGACTCTATCCTCAAAAGCACCTTTTTACGCTTTCGCCGCTGTTTGGAGCAAAAAAGACAAACGTCCAGCTTTTGCTGCCACAGCAAAGGTGCCAGCGGGGAAAAGTGATGCTGGTCCTCACTGCCTCCTGGAACCCCTTCAAATGCCCCAGACAATTTGGCCCTCTCTGCTTTCCTGCGCACTCTAGCCTCAAAAGCACCTTTTTTCACTTTTGGCGCCCTCCGGAGCAAAAAAGACAAACGTCCAGCTTTTGCTGCCACAACAAAGGTGCCAGCGGGGAAAAGTGATGCTGGTCCTCACTGCCTCCTGGAACCCCTTGAAATGCCCCAGACAATTTGGCCCTGTCTGCTTTCCTGCCGTCTCTATCCTCAAAAGCACCTTTTTTCACTTTCGGCGCCCCCCGGAGAAAAAAAGACAAACGTCCAGCTTTTGCTGCCACAGCAAAGGTGCCAGCGGGGAAAAGTGATGCTGGTCCTCACTGCCTCCTGGAACCCCTTCAAATGCCCCAGACAATTTGGCCCTCTCTGCTTTCCTGCGCACTCTAGCCTCAAAAGCACCTTTTTTCGCTTTCGCCGCTGTTTGGAGCAAAAAAGACAAACGTCCAGCTTTTGCTGCCACAGCAAAGGTGCCAGCGGGGAAAAGTGATGCTGGTCCTCACTGCCTCCTGGAACCCCTTCAAATGCCCCAGACAATTTGGCCCTGTCTGCTTTCCTGCCGTCTCTATCCTCAAAAGCACCTTTTTTCACTTTCGGCGCCCCCCGGAGAAAAAAAGACAAAGGTCCAGCTTTTGCTGCCTCAGCAAAGGTGCCAGCGGGGAAAAGTGATGCTGGTCCTCACTGCCTCCTGGAACCCCTTCAAATGCCCCAGACAATTTGGCCCTCTCTGCTTTCCTGCCGTCTCTATCCTCAAAAGCACCTTTTTTCACTTTCGGCGCCCCCCGGAGAAAAAAAGACAAACGTCCAGCTTTTGCTGCCACAGCAAAGGTGCCAGCGGGGAAAAGTGATGCTGGTCCTCACTGCCTCCTGGAACCCCTTCAAATGCCCCAGACAATTTGGCCCTCTCTGCTTTCCTGCGCACTCTAGGCTCAAAAGCACCTTTTTTCGCTTTCGCCGCTGTTTGGAGCAAAAAAGACAAACGTCCAGCTTTTGCTGCCACAGCAAAGGTGCCAGCGGGGAAAAGTGATGCTGGTCCTCACTGCCTCCTGGAACCCCTTCAAATGCCCCAGACAATTTGGCCCTCTCTGCTTTGCTGCGGACTCCATCCTCAAAAGCACCTTTTTTCGCTTTCGCCGCTGTTTGGAGCAAAAAAGACAAACGTCCAGCTTTTGCTGCCACAGCAAAGGTGCCAGCGGGGAAAAGTGATGCTGGTCCTCACTGCCTCCTGGAACCCCTTCAAATGCCCCAGACAATTTGGCCCTCTCTGCTTTCCTGCGCACTCTATCCTCACAAGCACCTTTTTTCGCTTTCGCCGCTGTTTGGAGCAAAAAAGACAAAAGTCCAGCTTTTGCTGCCACAGCAAAGGTGCCAGCGGGGAAAAGTGATGCTGGTCCTCACTGCCTCCTGGAACCCCTTCAAATGCCCCAGACAATTTGGCCCTCTCTGCTTTCCTGCGCACTCTAGGCTCAAAAGCACCTTTTTTCGCTTTCGCCGCTGTTTGGAGCAAAAAAGACAAACGTCCAGCTTTTGCTGCCACAGCAAAGGTGCCAGCGGGGAAAAGTGATGCTGGTCCTCACTGCCTCCTGGAACCCCTTCAAATGCCCCAGACAATTTGGCCCTCTCTGCTTTCCTGCCGTCTCTATCCTCAAAAGCACCTTTATTCACTTTCGGCGCCCCCCGGAGAAAAAAAGACAAACGTCCAGCTTTTGCTGCCACAGCAAAGGTGCCAGCGGGGAAAAGTGATGCTGGTCCTCACTGCCTCCTGGAACCCCTTCAAATGCCACAGACAATTTGGCCCTCTCTGCTTTCCTGCGGACTCCATCCTCAAAAGCACCTTTTTTCGCTTTCGCCGCTGTTTGGAGCAAAAAAGACAAACGTCCAGCTTTTGCTGCCACAGCAAAGGTGCCAGCGGGGAAAAGTGATGCTGGTCCTCACTGCCTCCTGGAACCCCTTCAAATGCCCCAGACAATTTGGCCCTCTCTGCTTTCCTGCGCACTCTATCCTCACAAGCACCTTTTTTCGCTTTCGCCGCTGTTTGGAGCAAAAAAGACAAAAGTCCAGCTTTTGCTGCCACAGCAAAGGTGCCAGCGGGGAAAAGTGATGCTGGTCCTCACTGCCTCCTGGAACCCCTTCAAATGCCCCAGACAATTTGGCCCTGTCTGTTTTCCTGCCGTCTCTATCCTCAAAAGCACCTTTTTTCGCTTTCGCCGCTGTTTGGAGCAAAAAAGACAAACGTCCAGCTTTTGCTGCCACAGCAAAGGTGCCAGCGGGGAAAAGTGATGCTGGTCCTCACTGCCTCCTGGAACCCCTTCAAATGCCCCAGACAATTTGGCCCTCTCTGCTTTCCTGCGCACTCTATCCTCACAAGCACCTTTTTTCGCTTTCGCCGCTGTTTGGAGCAAAAAAGACAAACGTCCAGCTTTTGCTGCCACAACAAAGGTGCCAGCGGGGAAAAGTGATGCTGGTCCTCACTGCCTCCTGGAACCCCTTCAAATGCCCTAGACAATTTGGCCCTCTCTGCTTTCCTGCTGACTCTAGCCTCAAAAGCACCTTTTTTCACTTTTGGCGCCCTCCGGAGCAAAAAAGACAAACGTCCAGCTTTTGCTGCCACAGCAAAGGTGTCATCGGGGAAAAGTGATGCTGGTCCTCACTGCCTCCTGGAACCCCTTCAAATGCCCCAGACAATTTGGCCCTCTCTGTTTTCCTGCTGACTCTAGCCTCAAAAGCACCTTTTTTCGCTTTCGCCGCTGTTTGGAGCAAAAAAGACAAACGTCCAGCTTTTGCTGCCACAGCAAAGGTGCCAGCGGGGAAAAGTGATGCTGGTCCTCACTGCCTCCTGGAACCCCTTCAAATGCCCCAGACAATTTGGCCCTCTCTGCTTTCCTGCCGACTCTATCCTCAAAAGCACCTTTTTTCGCTTTCGCCGCTGTTTGGAGCAAAAAAGACAAAGGTCCAGCTTTTGCTGCCACAGCAAAGGTGCCAGCGGGGAAAAGTGATGCTGGTCCTCACTGCCTCCTGGAACCCCTTCAAATGCCCCAGACAATTTGGCCCTCTCTGCTTTCCTGCGCACTCTAGCCTCAAAAGCACCTTTTTTCGCTTTCGCCGCTGTTTGGAGCAAAAAAGACAAACGTCCAGCTTTTGCTGCCACAGCAAAGGTGCCAGCGGGGAAAAGTGATGCTGGTCCTCACTGCCTCCTGGAACCCCTTCAAATGCCCCAGACAATTTGGCCCTGTCTGCTTTCCTGCCGTCTCTATCCTCAAAAGCACCTTTTTTCACTTTCGGCGCCCCCCGGAGAAAAAAAGACAAACGTCCAGCTTTTGCTGCCACAGCAAAGGTGCCAGCGGGGAAAAGTGATGCTGGTCCTCACTGCCTCCTGGAACCCCTTCAAATGCCCCAGACAATTTGGCCCTCTCTGCTTTCCTGCGCACTCTAGCCTCAAAAGCACCTTTTTTCGCTTTCGCCGCTGTTTGGAGCAAAAAAGACAAACGTCCAGCTTTTGCTGCCACAGCAAAGGTGCCAGCGGGGAAAAGTGATGCTGGTCCTCACTGCCTCCTGGAACCCCTTCAAATGCCCCAGACAATTTGGCCCTGTCTGCTTTCCTGCCGTCTCTATCCTCAAAAGCACCTTTTTTCACTTTCGGCGCCCCCCGGAGAAAAAAAGACAAAGGTCCAGCTTTTGCTGCCTCAGCAAAGGTGCCAGCGGGGAAAAGTGATGCTGGTCCTCACTGCCTCCTGGAACCCCTTCAAATGCCCCAGACAATTTGGCCCTCTCTGCTTTCCTGCCGTCTCTATCCTCAAAAGCACCTTTTTTCACTTTCGGCGCCCCCCGGAGAAAAAAAGACAAACGTCCAGCTTTTGCTGCCACAGCAAAGGTGCCAGCGGGGAAAAGTGATGCTGGTCCTCACTGCCTCCTGGAACCCCTTCAAATGCCCCAGACAATTTGGCCCTCTCTGCTTTCCTGCGCACTCTAGGCTCAAAAGCACCTTTTTTCGCTTTCGCCGCTGTTTGGAGCAAAAAAGACAAACGTCCAGCTTTTGCTGCCACAGCAAAGGTGCCAGCGGGGAAAAGTGATGCTGGTCCTCACTGCCTCCTGGAACCCCTTCAAATGCCCCAGACAATTTGGCCCTCTCTGCTTTCCTGCCGTCTCTATCCTCAAAAGCACCTTTATTCACTTTCGGCGCCCCCCGGAGAAAAAAAGACAAACGTCCAGCTTTTGCTGCCACAGCAAAGGTGCCAGCGGGGAAAAGTGATGCTGGTCCTCACTGCCTCCTGGAACCCCTTCAAATGCCCCAGACAATTTGGCCCTCTCTGCTTTCCTGCGGACTCCATCCTCAAAAGCACCTTTTTTCGCTTTCGCCGCTGTTTGGAGCAAAAAAGACAAACGTCCAGCTTTTGCTGCCACAGCAAAGGTGCCAGCGGGGAAAAGTGATGCTGGTCCTCACTGCCTCCTGGAACCCCTTCAAATGCCCCAGACAATTTGGCCCTCTCTGCTTTCCTGCGCACTCTATCCTCACAAGCACCTTTTTTCGCTTTCGCCGCTGTTTGGAGCAAAAAAGACAAACGTCCAGCTTTTGCTGCCACAACAAAGGTGCCAGCGGGGAAAAGTGATGCTGGTCCTCACTGCCTCCTGGAACCCCTTCAAATGCCCCAGACAATTTGGCCCTCTCTGCTTTCCTGCCGACTCTATCCTCAAAAGCACCGTTTTTCACTTTCGGCGCCCCCCGGAGAAAAAAAGACAAACGTCCAGCTTTTGCTGCCACAGCAAAGGTGCCAGCGGGGAAAAGTGATGCTGGTCCTCACTGCCTCCTGGAACCCCTTCAAATGCCCCAGACAATTTGGCCCTCTCTGCTTTCCTGCGCACTCTAGGCTCAAAAGCACCTTTTTTCGCTTTCGCCGCTGTTTGGAGCAAAAAAGACAAAGGTCCAGCTTTTGCTGCCACAGCAAAGGTGCCAGCGGGGAAAAGTGATGCTGGTCCTCACTGCCTCCTGGAACCCCTTCAAATGCCCCAGACAATTTGGCCCTCTCTGCTTTCCTGCGCACTCTAGCCTCAAAAGCACCTTTTTCATATTCGGCGCCCCCCAGACGAAAAAAGACAAACGTCCAGCTTTTGCTGCCACAGCAAAGGTGCCAGCGGGGAAAAGTGATGCTGGTCCTCACTGCCTCCTGGAACCCCTTCAAATGCCCCAGACAATTTGGCCCTCTCTGCTTTCCTGCCCACTCTATCCTCACAAGCACCTTTTTTCGCTTTCGCCGCTGTTTGGAGCAAAAAAGACAAAGGTCCAGCTTTTGCTGCCTCAGCAAAGGTGCCAGCGGGGAAAAGTGATGCTGGTCCTCACTGCCTCCTGGAACCCCTTCAAATGCCCCAGACAATTTGGCCCTCTCTGCTTTCCTGCGCACTCTAGGCTCAAAAGCACCTTTTTTCACTTTCGCCGCTGTTTGGAGCAAAAAAGACAAACGTCCAGCTTTTGCTGCCACAGCAAAGGTGCCAGCGGGGAAAAGTGATGCTGGTCCTCACTGCCTCCTGGAACCCCTTCAAATGCCCCAGACAATTTGGCCCTCTCTGCTTTCCTGCGCACTCTAGGCTCAAAAGCACCTTTTTTCGCTTTCGCCGCTGTTTGGAGCAAAAAAGACAAACGTCCAGCTTTTGCTGCCACAGCAAAGGTGCCAGCGGGGAAAAGTGATGCTGGTCCTCACTGCCTCCTGGAACCCCTTCAAATGCCCCAGACAATTTGGCCCTCTCTGCTTTCCTGCAGACTCTAGCATAAAAAGCACCTTTATTCACTTTCGGCGCCCCCCGGAGAAAAAAAGACAAACGTCCAGCTTTTGCTGCCACAGCAAAGGTGCCAGCGGGGAAAAGTGATGCTGGTCCTCACTGCCTCCTGGAACCCCTTCAAATGCCCCAGACAATTTGGCCCTCTCTGCTTTCCTGCGGACTCCATCCTCAAAAGCACCTTTTTTCGCTTTCGCCGCTGTTTGGAGCAAAAAAGACAAACGTCCAGCTTTTGCTGCCACAGCAAAGGTGCCAGCGGGGAAAAGTGATGCTGGTCCTCACTGCCTCCTGGAACCCCTTCAAATGCCCCAGACAATTTGGCCCTCTCTGCTTTCCTGCGCACTCTATCCTCACAAGCACCTTTTTTCGCTTTCGCCGCTGTTTGGAGCAAAAAAGACAAAAGTCCAGCTTTTGCTGCCACAGCAAAGGTGCCAGCGGGGAAAAGTGATGCTGGTCCTCACTGCCTCCTGGAACCCCTTCAAATGCCCCAGACAATTTGGCCCTGTCTGTTTTCCTGCCGTCTCTATCCTCAAAAGCACCTTTTTTCGCTTTCGCCGCTGTTTGGAGCAAAAAAGACAAACGTCCAGCTTTTGCTGCCACAGCAAAGGTGCCAGCGGGGAAAAGTGATGCTGGTCCTCACTGCCTCCTGGAACCCCTTCAAATGCCCCAGACAATTTGGCCCTCTCTGCTTTCCTGCGCACTCTATCCTCACAAGCACCTTTTTTCGCTTTCGCCGCTGTTTGGAGCAAAAAAGACAAACGTCCAGCTTTTGCTGCCACAACAAAGGTGCCAGCGGGGAAAAGTGATGCTGGTCCTCACTGCCTCCTGGAACCCCTTCAAATGCCCCAGACAATTTGGCCCTCTCTGCTTTCCTGCCGACTCTATCCTCAAAAGCACCTTTTTACGCTTTCGCCGCTGTTTGGAGCAAAAAAGACAAACGTCCAGCTTTTGCTGCCACAGCAAAGGTGCCAGCGGGGAAAAGTGATGCTGGTCCTCACTGCCTCCTGGAACCCCTTCAAATGCCCCAGACAATTTGGCCCTCTCTGCTTTCCTGCCCACTCTATCCTCAAAAGCACCTTTTTTCGCTTTCGCCGCTGTTTGGAGCAAAAAAGACAAAGGTCCAGCTTTTGCTGCCACAGCAAAGGTGCCAGCGGGGAAAAGTGATGCTGGTCCTCACTGCCTCCTGGAACCCCTTCAAATGCCCCAGACAATTTGGCCCTCTCTGCTTTCCTGCCGACTCTAGCCTCAAAAGCACCTTTTTTCACTTTCGGCGCCCCCCGGAGAAAAAAAGACAAACGTCCAGCTTTTGCTGCCACAGCAAAGGTGCCAGCGGGGAAAAGTGATGCTGGTCCTCACTGCCTCCTGGAACCCCTTCAAATGCCCCAGACAATTTGGCCCTCTCTGCTTTCCTGCGCACTCTAGGCTCAAAAGCACCTTTTTTCGCTTTCGCCGCTGTTTGGAGCAAAAAAGACAAACGTCCAGCTTTTGCTGCCACAGCAAAGGTGCCAGCGGGGAAAAGTGATGCTGGTCCTCACTGCCTCCTGGAACCCCTTCAAATGCCCCAGACAATTTGGCCCTCTCTGCTTTCCTGCGCACTCTAGGCTCAAAAGCACCTTTTTTCGCTTTCGCCGCTGTTTGGAGCAAAAAAGACAAACGTCCAGCTTTTGCTGCCACAGCAAAGGTGCCAGCGGGGAAAAGTGATGCTGGTCCTCACTGCCTCCTGGAACCCCTTCAAATGCCCCAGACAATTTGGCCCTCTCTGCTTTCCTGCCGTCTCTATCCTCAAAAGCACCTTTATTCACTTTCGGCGCCCCCCGGAGAAAAAAAGACAAACGTCCAGCTTTTGCTGCCACAGCAAAGGTGCCAGCGGGGAAAAGTGATGCTGGTCCTCACTGCCTCCTGGAACCCCTTCAAATGCCCCAGACAATTTGGCCCTCTCTGCTTTCCTGCGGACTCCATCCTCAAAAGCACCTTTTTTCGCTTTCGCCGCTGTTTGGAGCAAAAAAGACAAACGTCCAGCTTTTGCTGCCACAGCAAAGGTGCCAGCGGGGAAAAGTGATGCTGGTCCTCACTGCCTCCTGGAACCCCTTCAAATGCCCCAGACAATTTGGCCCTCTCTGCTTTCCTGCGCACTCTATCCTCACAAGCACCTTTTTTCGCTTTCGCCGCTGTTTGGAGCAAAAAAGACAAAAGTCCAGCTTTTGCTGCCACAGCAAAGGTGCCAGCGGGGAAAAGTGATGCTGGTCCTCACTGCCTCCTGGAACCCCTTCAAATGCCCCAGACAATTTGGCCCTGTCTGTTTTCCTGCCGTCTCTATCCTCAAAAGCACCTTTTTTCGCTTTCGCCGCTGTTTGGAGCAAAAAAGACAAACGTCCAGCTTTTGCTGCCACAGCAAAGGTGCCAGCGGGGAAAAGTGATGCTGGTCCTCACTGCCTCCTGGAACCCCTTCAAATGCCCCAGACAATTTGGCCCTCTCTGCTTTCCTGCGCACTCTATCCTCACAAGCACCTTTTTTCGCTTTCGCCGCTGTTTGGAGCAAAAAAGACAAACGTCCAGCTTTTGCTGCCACAACAAAGGTGCCAGCGGGGAAAAGTGATGCTGGTCCTCACTGCCTCCTGGAACCCCTTCAAATGCCCCAGACAATTTGGCCCTCTCTGCTTTCCTGCCGACTCTATCCTCAAAAGCACCTTTTTACGCTTTCGCCGCTGTTTGGAGCAAAAAAGACAAACGTCCAGCTTTTGCTGCCACAGCAAAGGTGCCAGCGGGGAAAAGTGATGCTGGTCCTCACTGCCTCCTGGAACCCCTTCAAATGCCCCAGACAATTTGGCCCTCTCTGCTTTCCTGCCCACTCTATCCTCAAAAGCACCTTTTTTCGCTTTCGCCGCTGTTTGGAGCAAAAAAGACAAAGGTCCAGCTTTTGCTGCCACAGCAAAGGTGCCAGCGGGGAAAAGTGATGCTGGTCCTCACTGCCTCCTGGAACCCCTTCAAATGCCCCAGACAATTTGGCCCTCTCTGCTTTCCTGCCGACTCTAGCCTCAAAAGCACCTTTTTTCACTTTCGGCGCCCCCCGGAGAAAAAAAGACAAACGTCCAGCTTTTGCTGCCACAGCAAAGGTGCCAGCGGGGAAAAGTGATGCTGGTCCTCACTGCCTCCTGGAACCCCTTCAAATGCCCCAGACAATTTGGCCCTCTCTGCTTTCCTGCGCACTCTAGGCTCAAAAGCACCTTTTTTCGCTTTCGCCGCTGTTTGGAGCAAAAAAGACAAACGTCCAGCTTTTGCTGCCACAGCAAAGGTGCCAGCGGGGAAAAGTGATGCTGGTCCTCACTGCCTCCTGGAACCCCTTCAAATGCCCCAGACAATTTGGCCCTCTCTGCTTTCCTGCGCACTCTATCCTCACAAGCACCTTTTTTCACTTTCGCCGCTGTTTGGAGCAAAAAAGACAAAGGTCCAGCTTTTGCTGCCTCAGCAAAGGTGCCAGCGGGGAAAAGTGATGCTGGTCCTCACTGCCTCCTGGAACCCCTTCAAATGCCCCAGACAATTTGGCCCTCTCTGCTTTCCTGCTGACTCTAGCCTCAAAAGCACCTTTTTTCACTTTTGGCGCCCTCCGGAGCAAAAAAGACAAACGTCCAGCTTTTGCTGCCACAGCAAAGGTGCCAGCGGTGAAAAGTGATGCTGGTCCTCACTGCCTCCTGGAACCCCTTCAAATGCCCCAGACAATTTGGCCCTCTCTGCTTTCCTGCCGACTCTATCCTCAAAAGCACCTTTTTTCGCTTTCGCCGCTGTTTGGAGCAAAAAAGTCAAAGGTCCAGCTTTTGCTGCCACAGCAAAGGTGGCAGCGGGGAAAAGTGATGCTGGTCCTCACTGCCTCCTGGAACCCCTTCAAATGCCCCAGACAATTTGGCCCTCTCTGCTTTCCTGCGCACTCTAGGCTCAAAAGCACCTTTTTTCAATTTCGCCGCTGTTTGGAGCAAAAAAGACAAAGGTCCAGCTTTTGCTGCCACAGCAAAGGTGCCAGCGGGGAAAAGTGATGCTGGTCCTCACTGCCTCCTGGAACCCCTTCAAATGCCCCAGACAATTTGGCCCTCTCTGCTTTCCTGCCGACTCTATCCTCAAAAGCACCTTTTTTCGCTTTCGCCGCTGTTTGGAGCAAAAAAGACAAACGTCCACCTTTTGCTGCCACAGCAAAGGTCCCAGCGGGGAAAAGTGATGCTGGTCCTCACTGCCTCCTGGAACCCCTTCAAATGCCCCAGACAATTTGGCCCTCTCTGCTTTCCTGCGGACTCCATCCTCAAAAGCACCTTTTTTCGCTTTCGCCGCTGTTTGGAGCAAAAAAGACAAACGTCCAGCTTTTGCTGCCACAGCAAAGGTGCCAGCGGGGAAAAGTGATGCTGGTCCTCACTGCCTCCTGGAACCCCTTCAAATGCCCCAGACAATTTGGCCCTCTCTGCTTTCCTGCCTACTCTAGCCTCAAAAGCACCTTTTTTCGCTTTCGCCGCTGTTTGGAGCAAAAAAGACAAAGGTCCAGCTTTTGCTGCCACAGCAAAGGTGCCAGCGGGGAAAAGTGATGCTGGTCCTCACTGCCTCCTGGAACCCCTTCAAATGCCCGAGACAATTTGGCCCTCTCTGCTTTCCTGCTGACTCTAGCCTCAAAAGCACCTTTTTTCACTTTTGGCGCCCTCCGGAGGAAAAAAGACAAACGTCCAGCTTTTGCTGCCACAGCAAAGGTGCCAGCGGGGAAAAGTGATGCTGGTCCTCACTGCCTCCTGGAACCCCTTCAAATGCCCCAGACAATTTGGCCCTCTCTGCTTTCCTGCCTACTCTAGCCTCAAAAGCACCTTTTTTCGCTTTCGCCGCTGTTTGGAGCAAAAAAGACAAACGTCCAGCTTTTGCTGCCACAGCAAAGTGCCAGCGGGAAAAGTGATGCTGGTCCTCACTGCCTCCTGGAACCCCTTCAAATGCCCCAGACAATTTGGCGCTCTCTGCTTTCCTGCGGACTCCATCCTCAAAAGCACCTTTTTTCGCTTTCGCCGCTGTTTGGAGCAAAAAAGACAAACGTCCAGCTTTTGCTGCCACAGCAAAGGTGCCAGCGGGGAAAAGTGATGCTGGTCCTCACTGCCTCCTGGAACCCCTTCAAATGCCCCAGACAATTTGGCCCTCTCTGCTTTCCTGCCGACTCTAGCCTCAAAAGCACCTTTTTTCACTTTCGGCGCCCCCCGGAGAAAAAAAGACAAACGTCCAGCTTTTGCTGCCACAGCAAAGGTGCCAGCGGGGAAAAGTGATGCTGGTCCTCACTGCCTCCTGGAACCCCTTCAAATGCCCCAGACAATTTGGCCCTCTCTGCTTTCCTGCGCACTCTAGGCTCAAAAGCACCTTTTTTCGCTTTCGCCGCTGTTTGGAGCAAAAAAGACAAACGTCCAGCTTTTGCTGCCACAGCAAAGGTGCCAGCGGGGAAAAGTGATGCTGGTCCTCACTGCCTCCTGGAACCCCTTCAAATGCCCCAGACAATTTGGCCCTCTCTGCTTTCCTGCGCACTCTATCCTCACAAGCACCTTTTTTCGCTTTCGCCGCTGTTTGGAGCAAAAAAGACAAAGGTCCAGCTTTTGCTGCCTCAGCAAAGGTGCCAGCGGGGAAAAGTGATGCTGGTCCTCACTGCCTCCTGGAACCCCTTCAAATGCCCCAGACAATTTGGCCCTCTCTGCTTTCCTGCGCACTCTAGGCTCAAAAGCACCTTTTTTCACTTTCGGCGCTGTTTGGAGCAAAAAAGACAAACGTCCAGCTTTTGCTGCCACAGCAAAGGTGCCAGCGGGGAAAAGTGATGCTGGTCCTCACTGCCTCCTGGAACCCCTTCAAATGCCCCAGACAATTTGGCCCTCTCTGCTTTCCTGCGCACTGTAGGCTCAAAAGCACCTTTTTTCGCTTTCGCCGCTGTTTGGAGCAAAAAAGACAAACGTCCAGCTTTTGCTGCCACAGCAAAGGTGCCAGCGGGGAAAAGTGATGCTGGTCCTCACTGCCTCCTGGAACCCCTTCAAATGCCCCAGACAATTTGGCCCTCTCTGCTTTCCTGCCGTCTCTATCCTCAAAAGCACCTTTATTCACTTTCGGCGCCCCCCGGAGAAAAAAAGACAAACGTCCAGCTTTTGCTGCCACAGCAAAGGTGCCAGCGGGGAAAAGTGATGCTGGTCCTCACTGCCTCCTGGAACCCCTTCAAATGCCCCAGACAATTTGGCCCTCTCTGCTTTCCTGCGGACTCCATCCTCAAAAGCACCTTTTTTCGCTTTCGCCGCTGTTTGGAGCAAAAAAGACAAAGGTCCAGCTTTTGCTGCCTCAGCAAAGGTGCCAGCGGGGAAAAGTGATGCTGGTCCTCACTGCCTCCTGGAACCCCTTCAAATGCCCCAGACAATTTGGCCCTCTCTGCTTTCCTGCGCACTCTAGGCTCAAAAGCACCTTTTTTCACTTTCGCCGCTGTTTGGAGCAAAAAAGACAAACGTCCAGCTTTTGCTGCCACAGCAAAGGTGCCAGCGGGGAAAAGTGATGCTGGTCCTCACTGCCTCCTGGAACCCCTTCAAATGCCCCAGACAATTTGGCCCTCTCTGCTTTCCTGCGCACTGTAGGCTCAAAAGCACCTTTTTTCGCTTTCGCCGCTGTTTGGAGCAAAAAAGACAAACGTCCAGCTTTTGCTGCCACAGCAAAGGTGCCAGCGGGGAAAAGTGATGCTGGTCCTCACTGCCTCCTGGAACCCCTTCAAATGCCACAGACAATTTGGCCCTCTCTGCTTTCCTGCCGTCTCTATCCTCAAAAGCACCTTTATTCACTTTCGGCGCCCCCCGGAGAAAAAAAGACAAACGTCCAGCTTTTGCTGCCACAGCAAAGGTGCCAGCGGGGAAAAGTGATGCTGGTCCTCACTGCCTCCTGGAACCCCTTCAAATGCCCCAGACAATTTGGCCCTCTCTGCTTTCCTGCGGACTCCATCCTCAAAAGCACCTTTTTTCGCTTTCGCCGCTGTTTGGAGCAAAAAAGACAAACGTCCAGCTTTTGCTGCCACAGCAAAGGTGCCAGCGGGGAAAAGTGATGCTGGTCCTCACTGCCTCCTGGAACCCCTTCAAATGCCCCAGACAATTTGGCCCTCTCTGCTTTCCTGCGGACTCCATCCTCAAAAGCACCTTTTTTCGCTTTCGCCGCTGTTTGGAGCAAAAAAGACAAAGGTCCAGCTTTTGCTGCCTCAGCAAAGGTGCCAGCGGGGAAAAGTGATGCTGGTCCTCACTGCCTCCTGGAACCCCTTCAAATGCCCCAGACAATTTGGCCCTCTCTGCTTTCCTGCGCACTCTAGGCTCAAAAGCACCTTTTTTCACTTTCGCCGCTGTTTGGAGCAAAAAAGACAAACGTCCAGCTTTTGCTGCCACAGCAAAGGTGCCAGCGGGGAAAAGTGATGCTGGTCCTCACTGCCTCCTGGAACCCCTTCAAATGCCCCAGACAATTTGGCCCTCTCTGCTTTCCTGCGCACTGTAGGCTCAAAAGCACCTTTTTTCGCTTTCGCCGCTGTTTGGAGCAAAAAAGACAAACGTCCAGCTTTTGCTGCCACAGCAAAGGTGCCAGCGGGGAAAAGTGATGCTGGTCCTCACTGCCTCCTGGAACCCCTTCAAATGCCACAGACAATTTGGCCCTCTCTGCTTTCCTGCCGTCTCTATCCTCAAAAGCACCTTTATTCACTTTCGGCGCCCCCCGGAGAAAAAAAGACAAACGTCCAGCTTTTGCTGCCACAGCAAAGGTGCCAGCGGGGAAAAGTGATGCTGGTCCTCACTGCCTCCTGGAACCCCTTCAAATGCCCCAGACAATTTGGCCCTCTCTGCTTTCCTGCGGACTCCATCCTCAAAAGCACCTTTTTTCGCTTTCGCCGCTGTTTGGAGCAAAAAAGACAAAGGTCCAGCTTTTGCTGCCTCAGCAAAGGTGCCAGCGGGGAAAAGTGATGCTGGTCCTCACTGCCTCCTGGAACCCCTTCAAATGCCCCAGACAATTTGGCCCTCTCTGCTTTCCTGCGCACTCTAGGCTCAAAAGCACCTTTTTTCACTTTCGCCGCTGTTTGGAGCAAAAAAGACAAACGTCCAGCTTTTGCTGCCACAGCAAAGGTGCCAGCGGGGAAAAGTGATGCTGGTCCTCACTGCCTCCTGGAACCCCTTCAAATGCCCCAGACAATTTGGCCCTCTCTGCTTTCCTGCGCACTGTAGGCTCAAAAGCACCTTTTTTCGCTTTCGCCGCTGTTTGGAGCAAAAAAGACAAACGTCCAGCTTTTGCTGCCACAGCAAAGGTGCCAGCGGGGAAAAGTGATGCTGGTCCTCACTGCCTCCTGGAACCCCTTCAAATGCCACAGACAATTTGGCCCTCTCTGCTTTCCTGCCGTCTCTATCCTCAAAAGCACCTTTATTCACTTTCGGCGCCCCCCGGAGAAAAAAAGACAAACGTCCAGCTTTTGCTGCCACAGCAAAGGTGCCAGCGGGGAAAAGTGATGCTGGTCCTCACTGCCTCCTGGAACCCCTTCAAATGCCCCAGACAATTTGGCCCTCTCTGCTTTCCTGCGGACTCCATCCTCAAAAGCACCTTTTTTCGCTTTCGCCGCTGTTTGGAGCAAAAAAGACAAACGTCCAGCTTTTGCTGCCACAGCAAAGGTGCCAGCGGGGAAAAGTGATGCTGGTCCTCACTGCCTCCTGGAACCCCTTCAAATGCCCCAGACAATTTGGCCCTCTCTGCTTTCCTGCGGACTCCATCCTCAAAAGCACCTTTTTTCGCTTTCGCCGCTGTTTGGAGCAAAAAAGACAAAGGTCCAGCTTTTGCTGCCTCAGCAAAGGTGCCAGCGGGGAAAAGTGATGCTGGTCCTCACTGCCTCCTGGAACCCCTTCAAATGCCCCAGACAATTTGGCCCTCTCTGCTTTCCTGCGCACTCTAGGCTCAAAAGCACCTTTTTTCACTTTCGCCGCTGTTTGGAGCAAAAAAGACAAACGTCCAGCTTTTGCTGCCACAGCAAAGGTGCCAGCGGGGAAAAGTGATGCTGGTCCTCACTGCCTCCTGGAACCCCTTCAAATGCCCCAGACAATTTGGCCCTCTCTGCTTTCCTGCGCACTGTAGGCTCAAAAGCACCTTTTTTCGCTTTCGCCGCTGTTTGGAGCAAAAAAGACAAACGTCCAGCTTTTGCTGCCACAGCAAAGGTGCCAGCGGGGAAAAGTGATGCTGGTCCTCACTGCCTCCTGGAACCCCTTCAAATGCCACAGACAATTTGGCCCTCTCTGCTTTCCTGCCGTCTCTATCCTCAAAAGCACCTTTATTCACTTTCGGCGCCCCCCGGAGAAAAAAAGACAAACGTCCAGCTTTTGCTGCCACAGCAAAGGTGCCAGCGGGGAAAAGTGATGCTGGTCCTCACTGCCTCCTGGAACCCCTTCAAATGCCCCAGACAATTTGGCCCTCTCTGCTTTCCTGCGGACTCCATCCTCAAAAGCACCTTTTTTCGCTTTCGCCGCTGTTTGGAGCAAAAAAGACAAACGTCCAGCTTTTGCTGCCACAGCAAAGGTGCCAGCGGGGAAAAGTGATGCTGGTCCTCACTGCCTCCTGGAACCCCTTCAAATGCCCCAGACAATTTGGCCCTCTCTGCTTTCCTGCGGACTCCATCCTCAAAAGCACCTTTTTTCGCTTTCGCCGCTGTTTGGAGCAAAAAAGACAAACGTCCAGCTTTTGCTGCCACAGCAAAGGTGCCAGCGGGGAAAAGTGATGCTGGTCCTCACTGCCTCCTGGAACCCCTTCAAATGCCCCAGACAATTTGGCCCTCTCTGCTTTCCTGCGCACTCTATCCTCACAAGCACCTTTTTTCGCTTTCGCCGCTGTTTGGAGCAAAAAAGACAAAAGTCCAGCTTTTGCTGCCACAGCAAAGGTGCCAGCGGGGAAAAGTGATGCTGGTCCTCACTGCCTCCTGGAACCCCTTCAAATGCCCCAGACAATTTGGCCCTCTCTGCTTTCCTGCGCACTCTAGGCTCAAAAGCACCTTTTTTCACTTTCGCCGCTGTTTGGAGCAAAAAAGACAAAGGTCCAGCTTTTGCTGCCACAGCAAAGGTGCCAGCGGGGAAAAGTGATGCTGGTCCTCACTGCCTCCTGGAACCCCTTCAAATGCCCCAGACAATTTGGCCCTCTCTGCTTTCCTGCGCACTGTAGGCTCAAAAGCACCTTTTTTCGCTTTCGCCGCTGTTTGGAGCAAAAAAGACAAACGTCCAGCTTTTGCTGCCACAGCAAAGGTGCCAGCGGGGAAAAGTGATGCTGGTCCTCACTGCCTCCTGGAACCCCTTCAAATGCCCCAGACAATTTGGCCCTCTCTGCTTTCCTGCCGTCTCTATCCTCAAAAGCACCTTTATTCACTTTCGGCGCCCCCCGGAGAAAAAAAGACAAACGTCCAGCTTTTGCTGCCACAGCAAAGGTGCCAGCGGGGAAAAGTGATGCTGGTCCTCACTGCCTCCTGGAACCCCTTCAAATGCCCCAGACAATTTGGCCCTCTCTGCTTTCCTGCGGACTCCATCCTCAAAAGCACCTTTTTTCGCTTTCGCCGCTGTTTGGAGCAAAAAAGACAAAGGTCCAGCTTTTGCTGCCTCAGCAAAGGTGCCAGCGGGGAAAAGTGATGCTGGTCCTCACTGCCTCCTGGAACCCCTTCAAATGCCCCAGACAATTTGGCCCTCTCTGCTTTCCTGCGCACTCTAGGCTCAAAAGCACCTTTTTTCACTTTCGCCGCTGTTTGGAGCAAAAAAGACAAACGTCCAGCTTTTGCTGCCACAGCAAAGGTGCCAGCGGGGAAAAGTGATGCTGGTCCTCACTGCCTCCTGGAACCCCTTCAAATGCCCCAGACAATTTGGCCCTCTCTGCTTTCCTGCGCACTGTAGGCTCAAAAGCACCTTTTTTCGCTTTCGCCGCTGTTTGGAGCAAAAAAGACAAACGTCCAGCTTTTGCTGCCACAGCAAAGGTGCCAGCGGGGAAAAGTGATGCTGGTCCTCACTGCCTCCTGGAACCCCTTCAAATGCCACAGACAATTTGGCCCTCTCTGCTTTCCTGCCGTCTCTATCCTCAAAAGCACCTTTATTCACTTTCGGCGCCCCCCGGAGAAAAAAAGACAAACGTCCAGCTTTTGCTGCCACAGCAAAGGTGCCAGCGGGGAAAAGTGATGCTGGTCCTCACTGCCTCCTGGAACCCCTTCAAATGCCCCAGACAATTTGGCCCTCTCTGCTTTCCTGCGGACTCCATCCTCAAAAGCACCTTTTTTCGCTTTCGCCGCTGTTTGGAGCAAAAAAGACAAACGTCCAGCTTTTGCTGCCACAGCAAAGGTGCCAGCGGGGAAAAGTGATGCTGGTCCTCACTGCCTCCTGGAACCCCTTCAAATGCCCCAGACAATTTGGCCCTCTCTGCTTTCCTGCCGACTCTAGCCTCACAAGCACCTTTTTTCGCTTTCGCCGCTGTTTGGAGCAAAAAAGACAAAAGTCCAGCTTTTGCTGCCACAGCAAAGGTGCCAGCGGGGAAAAGTGATGCTGGTCCTCACTGCCTCCTGGAACCCCTTCAAATGCCCCAGACAATTTGGCCCTGTCTGTTTTCCTGCCGTCTCTATCCTCAAAAGCACCTTTTTTCGCTTTCGCCGCTGTTTGGAGCAAAAAAGACAAACGTCCAGCTTTTGCTGCCACAGCAAAGGTGCCAGCGGGGAAAAGTGATGCTGGTCCTCACTGCCTCCTGGAACCCCTTCAAATGCCCCAGACAATTTGGCCCTCTCTGCTTTCCTGCGCACTCTATCCTCACAAGCACCTTTTTTTCGCTTTCGCCGCTGTTTGGAGCAAAAAAGACAAACGTCCAGCTTTTGCTGCCACAACAAAGGTGCCAGCGGGGAAAAGTGATGCTGGTCCTCACTGCCTCCTGGAACCCCTTGAAATGCCCCAGACAATTTGGCCCTCTCTGCTTTCCTGCCGACTCTATCCTCAAAAGCACCTTTTTACGCTTTCGCCGCTGTTTGGAGCAAAAAAGACAAACGTCCAGCTTTTGCTGCCACAGCAAAGGTGCCAGCGGGGAAAAGTGATGCTGGTCCTCACTGCCTCCTGGAACCCCTTCAAATGCCCCAGACAATTTGGCCCTCTCTGCTTTCCTGCTGACTCTAGCCTCAAAAGCACCTTTTTTCAATTTTGGCGCCCTCCGGAGCAAAGAAGACAAACGTCCAGCTTTTGCTGCCACAGCAAAGGTGCCAGCGGTGAAAAGTGATGCTGGTCCTCACTGCCTCCTGGAACCCCTTCAAATGCCCCAGACAATTTGGCCCTCTCTGCTTTCCTGCCGACTCTATCCTCAAAAGCACCTTTTTTCGCTTTCGCCGCTGTTTGGAGCAAAAAAGACAAAGGTCCAGCTTTTGCTGCCACAGCAAAGGTGCCAGCGGGGAAAAGTGATGCTGGTCCTCACTGCCTCCTGGAACCCCTTCAAATGCCCCAGACAATTTGGCCCTCTCTGCTTTCCTGCGCACTCTAGGCTCAAAAGCACCTTTTTTCACTTTCGCCGCTGTTTGGAGCAAAAAAGACAAACGTCCAGCTTTTGCTGCCACAGCAAAGGTGCCAGCGGGGAAAAGTGATGCTGGTCCTCACTGCCTCCTGGAACCCCTTCAAATGCCCCACACAATTTGGCCCTCTCTGCTTTCCTGCGCACTCTAGGCTCAAAAGCACCTTTTTTCGCTTTCGCCGCTGTTTGGAGCAAAAAAGACAAACGTCCAGCTTTTGCTGCCACAGCAAAGGTGCCAGCGGGGAAAAGTGATGCTGGTCCTCACTGCCTCCTGGAACCCCTTCAAATGCCCCAGACAATTTGGCCCTCTCTGCTTTCCTGCGGACTCCATCCTCAAAAGCACCTTTTTTCGCTTTCGCCGCTGTTTGGAGCAAAAAAGACAAACGTCCAGCTTTTGCTGCCACAGCAAAGGTGCCAGCGGGGAAAAGTGATGCTGGTCCTCACTGCCTCCTGGAACCCCTTCAAATGCCCCAGACAATTTGGCCCTCTCTGCTTTCCTGCCGTCTCTATCCTCAAAAGCACCTTTATTCACTTTCGGCGCCCCCCGGAGAAAAAAAGACAAACGTCCAGCTTTTGCTGCCACAGCAAAGGTGCCAGCGGGGAAAAGTGATGCTGGTCCTCACTGCCTCCTGGAACCCCTTCAAATGCCCCAGACAATTTGGCCCTCTCTGCTTTCCTGCGGACTCCATCCTCAAAAGCACCTTTTTTCGCTTTCGCCGCTGTTTGGAGCAAAAAAGACAAACGTCCAGCTTTTGCTGCCACAGCAAAGGTGCCAGCGGGGAAAAGTGATGCTGGTCCTCACTGCCTCCTGGAACCCCTTCAAATGCCCCAGACAATTTGGCCCTGTCTGTTTTCCTGCCGTCTCTATCCTCAAAAGCACCTTTTTTCGCTTTCGCCGCTGTTTGGAGCAAAAAAGACAAACGTCCAGCTTTTGCTGCCACAGCATAGGTGCCAGCGGGGAAAAGTGATGCTGGTCCTCACTGCCTCCTGGAACCCCTTCAAATGCCCCAGACAATTTGGCCCTCTCTGCTTTCCTGCGCACTCTATCCTCACAAGCACCTTTTTTCGCTTTCGCCGCTGTTTGGAGCAAAAAAGACAAACGTCCAGCTTTTGCTGCCACAACAAAGGTGCCAGCGGGGAAAAGTGATGCTGGTCCTCACTGCCTCCTGGAACCCCTTGAAATGCCCCAGACAATTTGGCCCTCTCTGCTTTCCTGCCGACTCTATCCTCAAAAGCACCTTTTTACGCTTTCGCCGCTGTTTGGAGCAAAAAAGACAAAGGTCCAGCTTTTGCTGCCACAGCAAAGGTGCCAGCGGGGAAAAGTGATGCTGGTCCTCACTGCCTCCTGGAACCCCTTCAAATGCCCCAGACAATTTGGCCCTCTCTGCTTTCCTGCTGACTCTAGCCTCAAAAGCACCTTTTTTCACTTTTGGCGCCCTCCGGAGCAAAAAAGACAAACGTCCAGCTTTTGCTGCCACAGCAAAGGTGCCAGCGGTGAAAAGTGATGCTGGTCCTCACTGCCTCCTGGAACCCCTTCAAATGCCCCAGACAATTTGGCCCTCTCTGCTTTCCTGCCGACTCTATCCTCAAAAGCACTTTTTTTCGCTTTCGCCGCTGTTTGGAGCAAAAAAGACAAAGGTCCAGCTTTTGCTGCCACAGCAAAGGTGCCAGCGGGGAAAAGTGATGCTGGTCCTCACTGCCTCCTGGAACCCCTTCAAATGCCCCAGACAATTTGGCCCTCTCTGCTTTCCTGCCCACTCTAGGCTCAAAAGCACCTTTTTTCGCTTTCGCCGCTGTTTGGAGCAAAAAAGACAAACGTCCAGCTTTTGCTGCCACAGCAAAGGTGCCAGCGGGGACAAGTGATGCTGGTCCTCACTGCCTCCTGGAACCCCTTGAAATGCCCCAGACAATTTGGCCCTCTCTGCTTTCCTGCCGACTCTATCCTCAAAAGCACCTTTTTTCGCTTTCGCCGCTGTTTGGAGCAAAAAAGACAAAGGTCCAGCTTTTGCTGCCACAGCAAAGGTGCCAGCGGGGAAAAGTGATGCTGGTCCTCACTGCCTCCTGGAACCCCTTCAAATGCCCCAGACAATTTGGCCCTCTCTGCTTTCCTGCGCACTCTAGCCTCAAAAGCACCTTTTTTCGCTTTCGCCGCTGTTTGGAGCAAAAAAGACAAACGTCCAGCTTTTGCTGCCACAGCAAAGGTGCCAGCGGGGAAAAGTGATGCTGGTCCTCACTGCCTCCTGGAACCCCTTCAAATGCCCCAGACAATTTGGCCCTCTCTGCTTTCCTGCCGTCTCTATCCTCAAAAGCACCTTTTTTCACTTTCGGCGCCCCCCGGAGAAAAAAAGACAAACGTCCAGCTTTTGCTGCCACAGCAAAGGTGCCAGCGGGGAAAAGTGATGCTGGTCCTCACTGCCTCCTGGAACCCCTTCAAATGCCCCAGACAATTTGGCCCTCTCTGCTTTCCTGCGCACTCTAGGCTCAAAAGCACCTTTTTTCGCTTTCGCCGCTGTTTGGAGCAAAAAAGACAAACGTCCAGCTTTTGCTGCCACAGCAAAGGTGCCAGCGGGGAAAAGTGATGCTGGTCCTCACTGCCTCCTGGAACCCCTTCAAATGCCCCAGACAATTTGGCCCTCTCTGCTTTCCTGCGCACTCTAGGCTCAAAAGCACCTTTTTTCGCTTTCGCCGCTGTTTGGAGCAAAAAAGACAAAGGTCCAGCTTTTGCTGCCACAGCAAAGGTGCCAGCGGGGAAAAGTGATGCTGGTCCTCACTGCCTCCTGGAACCCCTTCAAATGCCCCAGACAATTTGGCCCTCTCTGCTTTCCTGCCGTCTCTATCCTCAAAAGCACCTTTATTCACTTTCGGCGCCCCCCGGAGAAAAAAAGACAAACGTCCAGCTTTTGCTGCCACAGCAAAGGTGCCAGCGGGGAAAAGTGATGCTGGTCCTCACTGCCTCCTGGAACCCCTTCAAATGCCCCAGACAATTTGGCCCTCTCTGCTTTCCTGCGCACTCTAGCCTCAAAAGCACCGTTTTTCATTTTCGGCGCCCTCCGGAGGAAAAAAGACAAACGTCCAGGTTTTGCTGCCACAGCAAAGGTGCCAGCGGGGAAAAGTGATGCTGGTCCTCACTGCCTCCTGGAACCCCTTCAAATGCCCCAGACAATTTGGCCCTCTCTGCTTTCCTGCGCACTCTATACTCACAAGCACCGTTTTTCACGTTCAGCGCTGTTTGGAGCAAAAAAGACAAACGTCCAGCTTTTGCTGCCACAGCAAAGGTGCCAGCGGGGAAAAGTGATGCTGGTCCTCACTGCCTCCTGGAACCCCTTCAAATGCCCCAGACAATTTGGCCCTCTCTGCTTTCCTGCCTACTCTACCCTCAAAAGCACCTTTATTCACTTTCGGCGCCCCCCGGAGAAAAAAAGACAAACGTCCAGCTTTTGCTGCCACAGCAAAGGTGCCAGCGGGGAAAAGTGATGCTGGTCCTCACTGCCTCCTGGAACCCCTTCAAATGCCCCAGACAATTTGGCCCTCTCTGCTTTCCTGCGCACTCTATCCTCACAAGCACCTTTTTTCGCTTTCGCCGCTGTTTGGAGCAAAAAAGACAAACGTCCAGCTTTTGCTGCCACAGCAAAGGTGCCAGCGGGGAAAAGTGATGCTGGTCCTCACTGCCTCCTGGAACCCCTTCAAATGCCCCAGACAATTTGGCCCTGTCTGTTTTCCTGCCGTCTCTATCCTCAAAAGCACCTTTTTTCGCTTTCGCCGCTGTTTGGAGCAAAAAAGACAAACGTCCAGCTTTTGCTGCCACAGCAAAGGTGCCAGCGGGGAAAAGTGATGCTGGTCCTCACTGCCTCCTGGAACCCCTTCAAATGCCCCAGACAATTTGGCCCTCTCTGCTTTCCTGCGCACTCTAGCCTCAAAAGCACCTTTTTTCACTTTCGCCGCTGTTTGGAGCAAAAAAGACAAACGTCCAGCTTTTGCTGCCACAGCAAAGGTGCTAGCGGGGAAAAGTGATGCTGGTCCTCACTGCCTCCTGGAACCCCTTCAAATGCCCCAGACAATTTGGCCCTCTCTGCTTTCCTGCGCACTCTAGGCTCAAAAGCACCTTTTTTCACTTTCGCCGCTGTTTGGAGCAAAAAAGACAAACGTCCAGCTTTTGCTGCCACAGCAAAGGTGCCAGCGGGGAAAAGTGATGCTGGTCCTCACTGCCTCCTGGAACCCCTTCAAATGCCCCAGACAATTTGGCCCTCTCTGCTTTCCTGCCGACTCTATCCTCAAAAGCACCTTTTTTCGCTTTCGCCGCTGTTTGGAGCAAAAAAGACAAAGGTCCAGCTTTTGCTGCCACAGCAAAGGTGCCAGCGGGGAAAAGTGATGCTGGTCCTCACTGCCTCCTGGAACCCCTTCAAATGCCCCAGACAATTTGGCCCTCTCTGCTTTCCTGCGCACTCTATCCTCACAAGCACCTTTTTTCGCTTTCGCCGCTGTTTGGAGCAAAAAAGACAAACGTCCAGCTTTTGCTGCCACAGCAAAGGTGCCAGCGGGGAAAAGTGATGCTGGTCCTCACTGCCTCCTGGAACCCCTTCAAATGCCCCAGACAATTTGGCCCTCTCTGCTTTCCTGCCGTCTCTATCCTCAAAAGCACCTTTTTTCACTTTCGGCGCCCCCCGGAGAAAAAAAGACAAACGTCCAGCTTTTGCTGCCACAGCAAAGGTGCCAGCGGGGAAAAGTGATGCTGGTCCTCACTGCCTCCTGGAACCCCTTCAAATGCCCCAGACAATTTGGCCCTCTCTGCTTTCCTGCGCACTCTAGGCTCAAAAGCACCTTTTTTCGCTTTCGCCGCTGTTTGGAGCAAAAAAGACAAACGTCCAGCTTTTGCTGCCACAGCAAAGGTGCCAGCGGGGAAAAGTGATGCTGGTCCTCACTGCCTCCTGGAACCCCTTCAAATGCCCCAGACAATTTGGCCCTCTCTGCTTTCCTGCCCACTCTATCCTCACAAGCACCTTTTTTCGCTTTCGCCGCTGTTTGGAGCAAAAAAGACAAATGTCCAGCTTTTGCTGCCTCAGCAAAGGTGCCAGCGGGGAAAAGTGATGCTGGTCCTCACTGCCTCCTGGAACCCCTTCAAATGCCCCAGACAATTTGGCCCTCTCTGCTTTCCTGCCGTCTCTATCCTCAAAAGCACCTTTATTCACTTTCGGCGCCCCCCGGAGAAAAAAAGACAAACGTCCAGCTTTTGCTGCCACAGCAAAGGTGCCAGCGGGGAAAAGTGATGCTGGTCCTCACTGCCTCCTGGAACCCCTTCAAATGCCCCAGACAATTTGGCCCTCTCTGCTTTCCTGCGCACTCTAGCCTCAAAAGCACCGTTTTTCATTTTCGGCGCCCTCCGGAGGAAAAAAGACAAACGTCCAGGTTTTGCTGCCACAGCAAAGGTGCCAGCGGGGAAAAGTGATGCTGGTCCTCACTGCCTCCTGGAACCCCTTCAAATGCCCCAGACAATTTGGCCCTCTCTGCTTTCCTGCGCACTCTATACTCACAAGCACCGTTTTTCACGTTCAGCGCTGTTTGGAGCAAAAAAGACAAACGTCCAGCTTTTGCTGCCACAGCAAAGGTGCCAGCGGGGAAAAGTGATGCTGGTCCTCACTGCCTCCTGGAACCCCTTCAAATGCCCCAGACAATTTGGCCCTCTCTGCTTTCCTGCCTACTCTACCCTCAAAAGCACCTTTATTCACTTTCGGCGCCCCCCGGAGAAAAAAAGACAAACGTCCAGCTTTTGCTGCCACAGCAAAGGTGCCAGCGGGGAAAAGTGATGCTGGTCCTCACTGCCTCCTGGAACCCCTTCAAATGCCCCAGACAATTTGGCCCTCTCTGCTTTCCTGCGGACTCCATCCTCAAAAGCACCTTTTTTCGCTTTCGCCGCTGTTTGGAGCAAAAAAGACAAACGTCCAGCTTTTGCTGCCACAGCAAAGGTGCCAGCGGGGAAAAGTGATGCTGGTCCTCACTGCCTCCTGGAACCCCTTCAAATGCCCCAGACAATTTGGCCCTCTCTGCTTTCCTGCGCACTCTATCCTCACAAGCACCTTTTTTCGCTTTCGCCGCTGTTTGGAGCAAAAAAGACAAACGTCCAGCTTTTGCTGCCACAGCAAAGGTGCCAGCGGGGAAAAGTGATGCTGGTCCTCACTGCCTCCTGGAACCCCTTCAAATGCCCCAGACAATTTGGCCCTCTCTGCTTTCCTGCGCACTCTAGGCTCAAAAGCACCTTTTTTCACTTTCGCCGCTGTTTGGAGCAAAAAAGACAAACGTCCAGCTTTTGCTGCCACAGCAAAGGTGCCAGCGGGGAAAAGTGATGCTGGTCCTCACTGCCTCCTGGAACCCCTTCAAATGCCCCAGACAATTTGGCCCTCTCTGCTTTCCTGCGGACTCCATCCTCAAAAGCACCTTTTTTCGCTTTCGCCGCTGTTTGGAGCAAAAAAGACAAACGTCCAGCTTTTGCTGCCACAGCAAAGGTGCCAGCGGGGAAAAGTGATGCTGGTCCTCACTGCCTCCTGGAACCCCTTCAAATGCCCCAGACAATTTGGCGCTCTCTGCTTTCCTGAGGACTCCATCCTCAAAAGCACCTTTTTTCGCTTTCGCCGCTGTTTGGAGCAAAAAAGACAAACGTCCAGCTTTTGCTGCCACAGCAAAGGTGCCAGCGGGGACAAGTGATGCTGGTCCTCACTGCCTCCTGGAACCCCTTCAAATGCCCCAGACAATTTGGCCCTCTCTGCTTTCCTGCCGACTCTATCCTCAAAAGCACCTTTTTTCGCTTTCGCCGCTGTTTGGAGCAAAAAAGACAAAGGTCCAACTTTTGCTGCCACAGCAAAGGTGCCAGCGGGGAAAAGTGATGCTGGTCCTCACTGCCTCCTGGAACCCCTTCAAATGCTCCAGACAATTTGGCCCTCTCTGTTTTCCTGCGCACTCTAGGCTCAAAAGCACCTTTTTTCACTTTCGCCGCTGTTTGGAGCAAAAAAGACAAAGGTCCAGCTTTTGCTGCCACAGCAAAGGTGCCAGCGGGGAAAAGTGATGCTGGTCCTCACTGCCTCCTGGAACCCCTTCAAATGCCCCAGACAATTTGGCCCTCTCTGCTTTCCTGCCCACTCTAGCCTCAAAAGCACCTTTTTTCACTTTCGCCGCTGTTTGGAGCAAAAAAGACAAACGTCCAGCTTTTGCTGCCACAGCAAAGGTGCCAGCGGGGAAAAGTGATGCTGGTCCTCACTGCCTCCTGGAACCCCTTCAAATGCCCCAGACAATTTGGCCCTCTCTGCTTTCCTGCGGACTCCATCCTCAAAAGCACCTTTTTTCGCTTTCGCCGCTGTTTGGAGCAAAAAAGACAAACGTCCAGCTTTTGCTGCCACAGCAAAGGTGCCAGCGGGGAAAAGTGATGCTGGTCCTCACTGCCTCCTGGAACCCCTTCAAATGCCCCAGACAATTTGGCCCTCTCTGCTATCCTGCCGACTCTATCCTCAAAAGCACCTTTTTACGCTTTCGCCGCTGTTTGGAGCAAAAAAGACAAAGGTCCAGCTTTTGCTGCCACAGCAAAGGTGCCAGCGGGGAAAAGTGATGCTGGTCCTCACTGCCTCCTGGAACCCCTTCAAATGCCCCAGACAATTTGGCCCTCTCTGCTTTCCTGCCTACTCTATCCTCAAAAGCACTTTTTTTCGCTTTCGCCGCTGTTTGGAGCAAAAAAGACAAACGTCCAGCTTTTGCTGCCACAGCAAAGGTGCCAGCGGGGAAAAGTGATGCTGGTCCTCACTGCCTCCTGGAACCCCTTCAAATGCCCCAGACAATTTGGCCCTCTCTGCTTTCCTGCGCACTCTAGCCTCAAAAGCACCTTTTTTCACTTTCGCCGCTGTTTGGAGCAAAAAAGACAAAGGTCCAGCTTTTGCTGCCACAGCAAAGGTGCCAGCGGGGAAAAGTGATGCTGGTCCTCACTGCCTCCTGGAACCCCTTCAAATGCCCCAGACAATTTGGCCCTCTCTGCTTTCCTGCGGACTCCATCCTCAAAAGCACCTTTTTTCGCTTTCGCCGCTGTTTGGAGCAAAAAAGACAAACGTCCAGCTTTTGCTGCCACAGCAAAGGTGCCAGCGGGGAAAAGTGATGCTGGTCCTCACTGCCTCCTGGAACCCCTTCAAATGCCCCAGACAATTTGGCCCTCTCTGCTTTCCTGCTGACTCTAGCCTCAAAAGCACCTTTTTTCACTTTTTGCGCCCTCCGGAGGAAAAAAGACAAACGTCCAGCTTTTGCTGCCACAGCAAAGGTGCCAGCGGGGAAAAGTGATGCTGGTCCTCACTGCCTCCTGGAACCCCTTCAAATGCCCCAGACAATTTGGCCCTCTCTGCTTTCCTGCGCACTCTAGCCTCATAAGCACCTTTTTTCGCTTTCGCCGCTGTTTGGAGCAAAAAAGACAAACGTCCAGCTTTTGCTGCCACAGCAAAGGTGCCAGCGGGGAAAAGTGATGCTGGTCCTCACTGCCTCCTGGAACCCCTTCAAATGCCCCAGACAATTTGGCCCTCTCTGCTTTCCTGCCGACTCTAGCCTCAAAAGCACCTTTTTTCGCTTTCGCCGCTGTTTGGAGCAAAAAAGACAAACGTCCAGCTTTTGCTGCCACAGCAAAGGTGCCAGCGGGGACAAGTGATGCTGGTCCTCACTGCCTCCTGGAACCCCTTCAAATGCCCCAGACAATTTGGCCCTCTCTGCTTTCCTGCGCACTCTATCCTCAAAAGCACCTTTTTTCGCTTTCGCCGCTGTTTGGAGCAAAAAAGACAAAGGTCCAGCTTTTGCTGCCACAGCAAAGGTGCCAGCGGGGAAAAGTGATGCTGGTCCTCACTGCCTCCTGGAACCCCTTCAAATGCCCCAGACAATTTGGCCCTCTCTGCTTTCCTGCTGACTCTAGCCTCAAAAGCACCTTTTTTCACTTTTTGCGCCCTCCGGAGGAAAAAAGACAAACGTCCAGCTTTTGCTGCCACAGCAAAGGTGCCAGCGGGGAAAAGTGATGCTGGTCCTCACTGCCTCCTGGAACCCCTTCAAATGCCCCAGACAATTTGGCCCTCTCTGCTTTCCTGCGCACTCTAGCCTCATAAGCACCTTTTTTCGCTTTCGCCGCTGTTTGGAGCAAAAAAGACAAACGTCCAGCTTTTGCTGCCACAGCAAAGGTGCCAGCGGGGAAAAGTGATGCTGGTCCTCACTGCCTCCTGGAACCCCTTCAAATGCCCCAGACAATTTGGCCCTCTCTGCTTTCCTGCCGACTCTAGCCTCAAAAGCACCTTTTTTCGCTTTCGCCGCTGTTTGGAGCAAAAAAGACAAACGTCCAGCTTTTGCTGCCACAGCAAAGGTGCCAGCGGGGACAAGTGATGCTGGTCCTCACTGCCTCCTGGAACCCCTTCAAATGCCCCAGACAATTTGGCCCTCTCTGCTTTCCTGCGCACTCTATCCTCAAAAGCACCTTTTTTCGCTTTCGCCGCTGTTTGGAGCAAAAAAGACAAAGGTCCAGCTTTTGCTGCCACAGCAAAGGTGCCAGCGGGGAAAAGTGATGCTGGTCCTCACTGCCTCCTGGAACCCCTTCAAATGCCCCAGACAATTTGGCCCTGTCTGTTTTCCTGCCGTCTCTATCCTCAAAAGCACCTTTTTTCACTTTCGCCGCTGTTTGGAGCAAAAAAGACAAACGTCCAGCTTTTGCTGCCACAGCAAAGGTGCCAGCGGGGAAAAGTGATGCTGGTCCTCACTGCCTCCTGGAACCCCTTCAAATGCCCCAGACAATTTGGCCCTCTCTGCTTTCCTGCTGACTCTAGCCTCAAAAGCACCTTTTTTCACTTTTGGCGCCCTCCGGAGCAAAAAAGACAAACGTCCAGCTTTTGCTGCCACAGCAAAGGTGCCAGCGGTGAAAAGTGATGCTGGTCCTCACTGCCTCCTGGAACCCCTTCAAATGCCCCAGACAATTTGGCCCTCTCTGCTTTCCTGCCCACTCTATCCTCAAAAGCACCTTTTTTCGCTTTCGCCGCTGTTTGGAGCAAAAAAGACAAAGGTCCAGCTTTTGCTGCCACAGAAAAGGTGCCAGCGGGGAAAAGTGATGCTGGTCCTCACTGCCTCCTGGAACCCCTTCAAATGCCCCAGACAATTTGGCCCTCTCTGCTTTCCTGCGCACTCTAGGCTCAAAAGCACCTTTTTTTACTTTCGCCGCTGTTTGGAGCAAAAAAGACAAAGGTCCAGCTTTTGCTGCCACAGCAAAGGTCCCAGCGGGGAAAAGTGATGCTGGTCCTCACTGCCTCCTGGAACCCCTTCAAATGCCCCACACAATTTGGCCCTCTCTGCTTTCCTGCGCACTCTAGGCTCAAAAGCACCTTTTTTCACTTTCGCCGCTGTTTGGAGCAAAAAAGACAAACGTCCAGCTTTTGCTGCCACAGCAAAGGTGCCAGCGGGGAAAAGTGATGCTGGTCCTCACTGCCTCCTGGAACCCCTTCAAATGCCCCAGACAATTTGGCCCTCTCTGCTTTCCTGCGCACTCTAGCCTCAAAAGCACCTTTTTTCACTTTCGCCGCTGTTTGGAGCAAAAAAGACAAACGTCCAGCTTTTGCTGCCACAGCAAAGGTGCCAGCGGGGAAAAGTGATGCTGGTCCTCACTGCCTCCTGGAACCCCTTCAAATGCCCCAGACAATTTGGCCCTCTCTGCTTTCCTGCGGACTCCATCCTCAAAAGCACCTTTTTTCGTTTTCGCCGCTGTTTGGAGCAAAAAAGACAAAGGTCCAGCTTTTGCTGCCACAGCAAAGGTGCCAGCGGGGAAAAGTGATGCTGGTCCTCACTGCCTCCTGGAACCCCTTCAAATGCCCCAGACAATTTGGCCCTCTCTGCTTTCCTGCCGACTCTATCCTCAAAAGCACCTTTTTTCGCTTTCGCCGCTGTTTGGAGCAAAAAAGACAAAGGTCCAGCTTTTGCTGCCACAGCAAAGGTGCCAGCGGGGAAAAGTGATGCTGGTCCTCACTGCCTCCTGGAACCCCTTCAAATGCCCCAGACAATTTGGCCCTCTCTGCTTTCCTGCTGACTCTAGCCTCAAAAGCACCTTTTTTCACTTTTGGCGCCCTCCGGAGCAAAAAAGACAAACGTCCAGCTTTTGCTGCCACAGCAAAGGTGCCAGCGGGGAAAAGTGATGCTGGTCCTCACTGCCTCCTGGAACCCCTTCAAATGCCCCAGACAATTTGGCCCTCTCTGCTTTCCTGCCGACTCTATCCTCAAAAGCACCTTTTTTCGCTTTCGCCGCTGTTTGGAGCAAAAAAAAAAAAGGTCCAGCTTTTGCTGCCACAGCAAAGGTGCCAGCGGGGAAAAGTGATGCTGGTCCTCACTGCCTCCTGGAACCCCTTCAAATGCCCCAGACAATTTGGCCCTCTCTGCTTTCCTGCGCACTCTAGGCTCAAAAGCACCTTTTTTTACTTTCGCCGCTGTTTGGAGCAAAAAAGACAAAGGTCCAGCTTTTGCTGCCACAGCAAAGGTGCCAGCGGGGAAAAGCGATGCTGGTCCTCACTGCCTCCTGGAACCCCTTCAAATGCCCCAGACAATTTGGCCCTCTCTGCTTTCCTGCCCACTCTAGCCTCAAAAGCACCTTTTTTCGCTTTCGCCGCTGTTTGGAGCAAAAAAGACAAACGTCCAGCTTTTGCTGCCACAGCAAAGGTGCCAGCGGGGAAAAGTGATGCTGGTCCTCACTGCCTCCTGGAACCCCTTCAAATGCCCCAGACAATTTGGCCCTCTCTGCTTTCCTGCGGACTCCATCCTCAAAAGCACCTTTTTTCGCTTTCGCCGCTGTTTGGAGCAAAAAAGACAAACGTCCAGCTTTTGCTGCCACAGCAAAGGTGCCAGCGGGGAAAAGTGATGCTGGTCCTCACTGCCTCCTGGAACCCCTTCAAATGCCCCAGACAATTTGGCCCTCTCTGCTTTCCTGCGCACTCTATCCTCAAAAGCACCTTTTTACGCTTTCGCCGCTGTTTGGAGCAAAAAAGACAAACGTCCAGCTTTTGCTGCCACAACAAAGGTGCCAGCGGGGAAAAGTGATGCTGGTCCTCACTGCCTCCTGGAACCCCTTCAAATGCCCCAGACAATTTGGCCCTCTCTGCTTTCCTGCGCACTCTAGCCTCAAAAGCACCTTTTTTCACTTTCGCCGCTGTTTGGAGCAAAAAAGACAAAGGTCCAGCTTTTGCTGCCACAGC
Source organism: Vanellus vanellus (assembly GCF_965231255.1). NCBI lineage: Eukaryota > Metazoa > Chordata > Aves > Charadriiformes > Charadriidae > Vanellus > Vanellus vanellus. The sequence continues at coordinate 97,657 of NW_028128270.1, forward strand.
AAAGGTGCCAGCGGGGAAAAGTGATGCTGGTCCTCACTGCCTCCTGGAACCCCTTCAAATGCCCCAGACAATTTGGCCCTGTCTGTTTTCCTGCCGTCTCTATCCTCAAAAGCACCTTTTTTCACTTTCGCCGCTGTTTGGAGCAAAAAAGACAAACGTCCAGCTTTTGCTGCCACAGCAAAGGTGCCAGCGGGGAAAAGTGATGCTGGTCCTCACTGCCTCCTGGAACCCCTTCAAATGCCCCAGACAATTTGGCCCTCTCTGCTTTCCTGCTGACTCTAGCCTCAAAAGCACCTTTTTTCACTTTTGGCGCCCTCCGGAGCAAAAAAGACAAACGTCCAGCTTTTGCTGCCACAGCAAAGGTGCCAGCGGTGAAAAGTGATGCTGGTCCTCACTGCCTCCTGGAACCCCTTCAAATGCCCCAGACAATTTGGCCCTCTCTGCTTTCCTGCCCACTCTATCCTCAAAAGCACCTTTTTTCGCTTTCGCCGCTGTTTGGAGCAAAAAAGACAAAGGTCCAGCTTTTGCTGCCACAGAAAAGGTGCCAGCGGGGAAAAGTGATGCTGGTCCTCACTGCCTCCTGGAACCCCTTCAAATGCCCCAGACAATTTGGCCCTCTCTGCTTTCCTGCGCACTCTAGGCTCAAAAGCACCTTTTTTTACTTTCGCCGCTGTTTGGAGCAAAAAAGACAAAGGTCCAGCTTTTGCTGCCACAGCAAAGGTCCCAGCGGGGAAAAGTGATGCTGGTCCTCACTGCCTCCTGGAACCCCTTCAAATGCCCCACACAATTTGGCCCTCTCTGCTTTCCTGCGCACTCTAGGCTCAAAAGCACCTTTTTTCACTTTCGCCGCTGTTTGGAGCAAAAAAGACAAACGTCCAGCTTTTGCTGCCACAGCAAAGGTGCCAGCGGGGAAAAGTGATGCTGGTCCTCACTGCCTCCTGGAACCCCTTCAAATGCCCCAGACAATTTGGCCCTCTCTGCTTTCCTGCGCACTCTAGCCTCAAAAGCACCTTTTTTCACTTTCGCCGCTGTTTGGAGCAAAAAAGACAAACGTCCAGCTTTTGCTGCCACAGCAAAGGTGCCAGCGGGGAAAAGTGATGCTGGTCCTCACTGCCTCCTGGAACCCCTTCAAATGCCCCAGACAATTTGGCCCTCTCTGCTTTCCTGCGGACTCCATCCTCAAAAGCACCTTTTTTCGTTTTCGCCGCTGTTTGGAGCAAAAAAGACAAAGGTCCAGCTTTTGCTGCCACAGCAAAGGTGCCAGCGGGGAAAAGTGATGCTGGTCCTCACTGCCTCCTGGAACCCCTTCAAATGCCCCAGACAATTTGGCCCTCTCTGCTTTCCTGCCGACTCTATCCTCAAAAGCACCTTTTTTCGCTTTCGCCGCTGTTTGGAGCAAAAAAGACAAAGGTCCAGCTTTTGCTGCCACAGCAAAGGTGCCAGCGGGGAAAAGTGATGCTGGTCCTCACTGCCTCCTGGAACCCCTTCAAATGCCCCAGACAATTTGGCCCTCTCTGCTTTCCTGCTGACTCTAGCCTCAAAAGCACCTTTTTTCACTTTTGGCGCCCTCCGGAGCAAAAAAGACAAACGTCCAGCTTTTGCTGCCACAGCAAAGGTGCCAGCGGGGAAAAGTGATGCTGGTCCTCACTGCCTCCTGGAACCCCTTCAAATGCCCCAGACAATTTGGCCCTCTCTGCTTTCCTGCCGACTCTATCCTCAAAAGCACCTTTTTTCGCTTTCGCCGCTGTTTGGAGCAAAAAAAAAAAAAGGTCCAGCTTTTGCTGCCACAGCAAAGGTGCCAGCGGGGAAAAGTGATGCTGGTCCTCACTGCCTCCTGGAACCCCTTCAAATGCCCCAGACAATTTGGCCCTCTCTGCTTTCCTGCGCACTCTAGGCTCAAAAGCACCTTTTTTTACTTTCGCCGCTGTTTGGAGCAAAAAAGACAAAGGTCCAGCTTTTGCTGCCACAGCAAAGGTGCCAGCGGGGAAAAGCGATGCTGGTCCTCACTGCCTCCTGGAACCCCTTCAAATGCCCCAGACAATTTGGCCCTCTCTGCTTTCCTGCCCACTCTAGCCTCAAAAGCACCTTTTTTCGCTTTCGCCGCTGTTTGGAGCAAAAAAGACAAACGTCCAGCTTTTGCTGCCACAGCAAAGGTGCCAGCGGGGAAAAGTGATGCTGGTCCTCACTGCCTCCTGGAACCCCTTCAAATGCCCCAGACAATTTGGCCCTCTCTGCTTTCCTGCGGACTCCATCCTCAAAAGCACCTTTTTTCGCTTTCGCCGCTGTTTGGAGCAAAAAAGACAAACGTCCAGCTTTTGCTGCCACAGCAAAGGTGCCAGCGGGGAAAAGTGATGCTGGTCCTCACTGCCTCCTGGAACCCCTTCAAATGCCCCAGACAATTTGGCCCTCTCTGCTATCCTGCCGACTCTATCCTCAAAAGCACCTTTTTACGCTTTCGCCGCTGTTTGGAGCAAAAAAGACAAAGGTCCAGCTTTTGCTGCCACAGCAAAGGTGCCAGCGGGGAAAAGTGATGCTGGTCCTCACTGCCTCCTGGAACCCCTTCAAATGCCCCAGACAATTTGGCCCTCTCTGCTTTCCTGCCTACTCTATCCTCAAAAGCACTTTTTTTCGCTTTCGCCGCTGTTTGGAGCAAAAAAGACAAACGTCCAGCTTTTGCTGCCACAGCAAAGGTGCCAGCGGGGAAAAGTGATGCTGGTCCTCACTGCCTCCTGGAACCCCTTCAAATGCCCCAGACAATTTGGCCCTCTCTGCTTTCCTGCGCACTCTAGCCTCAAAAGCACCTTTTTTCACTTTCGCCGCTGTTTGGAGCAAAAAAGACAAACGTCCAGCTTTTGCTGCCACAGCAAAGGTCCCAGCGGGGAAAAGTGATGCTGGTCCTCACTGCCTCCTGGAACCCCTTCAAATGCCCCAGACAATTTGGCCCTCTCTGCTTTCCTGCGGACTCCATCCTCAAAAGCACCTTTTTTCGCTTTCGCCGCTGTTTGGAGCAAAAAAGACAAACGTCCAGCTTTTGCTGCCACAGCAAAGGTGCCAGCGGGGAAAAGTGATGCTGGTCCTCACTGCCTCCTGGAACCCCTTCAAATGCCCCAGACAATTTGGCCCTCTCTGCTTTCCTGCCGACTCTATCCTCAAAAGCACCTTTTTTCGCTTTCGCCGCTGTTTGGAGCAAAAAAGACAAAGGTCCAGCTTTTGCTGCCACAGCAAAGGTGCCAGCGGGGAAAAGTGATGCTGGTCCTCACTGCCTCCTGGAACCCCTTCAAATGCCCCAGACAATTTGGCCCTCTCTGCTTTCCTGCTGACTCTAGCCTCAAAAGCACCTTTTTTCACTTTTGGCGCCCTCCGGAGGAAAAAAGACAAACGTCCAGCTTTTGCTGCCACAGCAAAGGTGCCAGCGGGGAAAAGTGATGCTGGTCCTCACTGCCTCCTGGAACCCCTTCAAATGCCCCAGACAATTTGGCCCTCTCTGCTTTCCTGCGCACTCTATCCTCAAAAGCACCTTTTTTCGCTTTCGCCGCTGTTTGGAGCAAAAAAGACAAAGGTCCAGCTTTTGCTGCCACAGCAAAGGTGCCAGCGGGGAAAAGTGATGCTGGTCCTCACTGCCTCCTGGAACCCCTTCAAATGCCCCAGACAATTTGGCCCTCTCTGCTTTCCTGCCGACTCTAGCCTCAAAAGCACCTTTTTTCGCTTTCGCCGCTGTTTGGAGCAAAAAAGACAAACGTCCAGCTTTTGCTGCCACAGCAAAGGTGCCAGCGGGGAAAAGTGATGCTGGTCCTCACTGCCTCCTGGAACCCCTTCAAATGCCCCAGACAATTTGGCCCTCTCTGCTTTCCTGCGGACTCCATCCTCAAAAGCACCTTTTTTCGTTTTCGCCGCTGTTTGGAGCAAAAAAGACAAAGGTCCAGCTTTTGCTGCCACAGCAAAGGTGCCAGCGGGGAAAAGTGATGCTGGTCCTCACTGCCTCCTGGAACCCCTTCAAATGCCCCAGACAATTTGGCCCTGTCTGTTTTCCTGCCGTCTCTATCCTCAAAAGCACCTTTTTTCACTTTCGCCGCTGTTTGGAGCAAAAAAGACAAACGTCCAGCTTTTGCTGCCACAGCAAAGGTGCCAGCGGGGAAAAGTGATGCTGGTCCTCACTGCCTCCTGGAACCCCTTCAAATGCCCCAGACAATTTGGCCCTCTCTGCTTTCCTGCCCACTCTATCCTCAAAAGCACCTTTTTTCGCTTTCGCCGCTGTTTGGAGCAAAAAAGACAAAGGTCCAGCTTTTGCTGCCACAGCAAAGGTGCCAGCGGGGAAAAGTGATGCTGGTCCTCACTGCCTCCTGGAACCCCTTCAAATGCCCCAGACAATTTGGCCCTCTCTGCTTTCCTGCGCACTCTAGGCTCAAAAGCACCTTTTTTTACTTTCGCCGCTGTTTGGAGCAAAAAAGACAAAGGTCCAGCTTTTGCTGCCACAGCAAAGGTGCCAGCGGGGAAAAGTGATGCTGGTCCTCACTGCCTCCTGGAACCCCTTCAAATGCCCCAGACAATTTGGCCCTCTCTGCTTTCCTGCGCACTCTAGGCTCAAAAGCACCTTTTTTCAATTTCGCCGCTGTTTGGAGCAAAAAAGACAAACGTCCAGCTTTTGCTGCCACAGCAAAGGTGCCAGCGGTGAAAAGTGATGCTGGTCCTCACTGCCTCCTGGAACCCCTTCAAATGCCCCAGACAATTTGGCCCTCTCTGCTTTCCTGCCCACTCTATCCTCAAAAGCACCTTTTTTCGCTTTCGCCGCTGTTTGGAGCAAAAAAGACAAAGGTCCAGCTTTTGCTGCCACAGCAAAGGTGCCAGCGGGGAAAAGTGATGCTGGTCCTCACTGCCTCCTGGAACCCCTTCAAATGCCCCAGACAATTTGGCCCTCTCTGCTTTCCTGCTGACTCTAGCCTCAAAAGCACCTTTTTTCACTTTTGGCGCCCTCCGGAGCAAAAAAGACAAACGTCCAGCTTTTGCTGCCACAGCAAAGGTGCCAGCGGGGAAAAGTGATGCTGGTCCTCACTGCCTCCTGGAACCCCTTCAAATGCCCCAGACAATTTGGCCCTCTCTGCTTTCCTGCCCACTCTATCCTCAAAAGCACCTTTTTTCGCTTTCGCCGCTGTTTGGAGCAAAAAAGACAAAGGTCCAGCTTTTGCTGCCACAGCAAAGGTGCCAGCGGGGAAAAGTGATGCTGGTCCTCACTGCCTCCTGGAACCCCTTCAAATGCCCCAGACAATTTGGCCCTCTCTGCTTTCCTGCGCACTCTAGGCTCAAAAGCACCTTTTTTTACTTTCGCCGCTGTTTGGAGCAAAAAAGACAAAGGTCCAGCTTTTGCTGCCACAGCAAAGGTGCCAGCGGGGAAAAGTGATGCTGGTCCTCACTGCCTCCTGGAACCCCTTCAAATGCCCCACACAATTTGGCCCTCTCTGCTTTCCTGCGCACTCTAGGCTCAAAAGCACCTTTTTTCAATTTCGCCGCTGTTTGGAGCAAAAAAGACAAACGTCCAGCTTTTGCTGCCACAGCAAAGGTGCCAGCGGGGAAAAGTGATGCTGGTCCTCACTGCCTCCTGGAACCCCTTCAAATGCCCCAGACAATTTGGCCCTCTCTGCTTTCCTGCGCACTCTAGCCTCAAAAGCACCTTTTTTCACTTTCGCCGCTGTTTGGAGCAAAAAAGACAAACGTCCAGCTTTTGCTGCCACAGCAAAGGTGCCAGCGGGGAAAAGTGATGCTGGTCCTCACTGCCTCCTGGAACCCCTTCAAATGCCCCAGACAATTTGGCCCTCTCTGCTTTCCTGCGGACTCCATCCTCAAAAGCACCTTTTTTCGCTTTCGCCGCTGTTTGGAGCAAAAAAGACAAAGGTCCAGCTTTTGCTGCCACAGCAAAGGTGCCAGCGGGGAAAAGTGATGCTGGTCCTCACTGCCTCCTGGAACCCCTTCAAATGCCCCAGACAATTTGGCCCTCTCTGCTTTCCTGCCGTCTCTATCCTCAAAAGCACCTTTTTTCGCTTTCGCCGCTGTTTGGAGCAAAAAAGACAAACGTCCAGCTTTTGCTGCCACAGCAAAGGTGCCAGCGGGGAAAAGTGATGCTGGTCCTCACTGCCTCCTGGAACCCCTTCAAATGCCCCAGACAATTTGGCCCTCTCTGCTTTCCTGCCGACTCTAGCCTCAAAAGCACCTTTTTTCGCTTTCGCCGCTGTTTGGAGCAAAAAAAAAAAAGGTCCAGCTTTTGCTGCCACAGCAAAGGTGCCAGCGGGGAAAAGTGATGCTGGTCCTCACTGCCTCCTGGAACCCCTTCAAATGCCCCAGACAATTTGGCCCTCTCTGCTTTCCTGCGCACTCTAGGCTCAAAAGCACCTTTTTTTACTTTCGCCGCTGTTTGGAGCAAAAAAGACAAAGGTCCAGCTTTTGCTGCCACAGCAAAGGTCCCAGCGGGGAAAAGTGATGCTGGTCCTCACTGCCTCCTGGAACCCCTTCAAATGCCCCACACAATTTGGCCCTCTCTGCTTTCCTGCGCACACTAGGCTCAAAAGCACCTTTTTTCACTTTCGCCGCTGTTTGGAGCAAAAAAGACAAAGGTCCAGCTTTTGCTGCCACAGCAAAGGTGCCAGCGGGGAAAAGTGATGCTAGTCCTCACTGCCTCCTGGAACCCCTTCAAATGCCCCAGACAATTTGGCCCTCTCTGCTTTCCTGCGCACTCTAGCCTCAAAAGCACCTTTTTTCACTTTCGCCGCTGTTTGGAGCAAAAAAGACAAAGGTCCAGCTTTTGCTGCCACAGCAAAGGTGCCAGCGGGGAAAAGTGATGCTGGTCCTCACTGCCTCCTGGAACCCCTTCAAATGCCCCAGACAATTTGGCCCTCTCTGCTTTCCTGCGGACTCCATCCTCAAAAGCACCTTTTTTCGCTTTCGCCGCTGTTTGGAGCAAAAAAGACAAACGTCCAGCTTTTGCTGCCACAGCAAAGGTGCCAGCGGGGAAAAGTGATGCTGGTCCTCACTGCCTCCTGGAACCCCTTCAAATGCCCCAGACAATTTGGCCCTCTCTGCTTTCCTGCCGACTCTATCCTCAAAAGCACCTTTTTTCGCTTTCGCCGCTGTTTGGAGCAAAAAAGACAAAGGTCCAGCTTTTGCTGCCACAGCAAAGGTGCCAGCGGGGAAAAGTGATGCTGGTCCTCACTGCCTCCTGGAACCCCTTCAAATGCCCCAGACAATTTGGCCCTCTCTGCTTTCCTGCTGACTCTAGCCTCAAAAGCACCTTTTTTCACTTTTGGCGCCAGCGGGGAAAAGTGATGCTGGTCCTCACTGCCTCCTGGAACCCCTTCAAATGCCCCAGACAATTTGGCCCTCTCTGCTTTCCTGCGCACTCTAGCCTCAAAAGCACCTTTTTTCGCTTTCGCCGCTGTTTGGAGCAAAAAAGACAAACGTCCAGCTTTTGCTGCCACAGCAAAGGTGCCAGCGGGGAAAAGTGATGCTGGTCCTCACTGCCTCCTGGAACCCCTTCAAATGCCCCAGACAATTTGGCCCTCTCTGCTTTCCTGCTGACTCTAGCCTCAAAAGCACCTTTTTTCACTTTTGGCGCCCTCCGGAGGAAAAAAGACAAACGTCCAGCTTTTGCTGCCACAGCAAAGGTGCCAGCGGGGAAAAGTGATGCTGGTCCTCACTGCCTCCTGGAACCCCTTCAAATGCCCCAGACAATTTGGCCCTCTCTGCTTTCCTGCGCACTCTAGCCTCAAAAGCACCTTTTTTCGCTTTCGCCGCTGTTTGGAGCAAAAAAGACAAACGTCCAGCTTTTGCTGCCACAGCAAAGGTGCCAGCGGGGAAAAGTGATGCTGGTCCTCACTGCCTCCTGGAACCCCTTCAAATGCCCCAGACAATTTGGCCCTCTCTGCTTTCCTGCCGACTCTAGCCTCAAAAGCACCTTTTTTCGCTTTCGCCGCTGTTTGGAGCAAAAAAGACAAACGTCCAGCTTTTGCTGCCACAGCAAAGGTGCCAGCGGGGAAAAGTGATGCTGGTCCTCACTGCCTCCTGGAACCCCTTCAAATGCCCCAGACAATTTGGCCCTCTCTGCTTTCCTGCGCACTCTATCCTCAAAAGCACCTTTTTTCGCTTTCGCCGCTGTTTGGAGCAAAAAAGACAAAGGTCCAGCTTTTGCTGCCACAGCAAAGGTGCCAGCGGGGAAAAGTGATGCTGGTCCTCACTGCCTCCTGGAACCCCTTCAAATGCCCCAGACAATTTGGCCCTGTCTGTTTTCCTGCCGTCTCTATCCTCAAAAGCACCTTTTTTCACTTTCGCCGCTGTTTGGAGCAAAAAAGACAAACGTCCAGCTTTTGCTGCCACAGCAAAGGTGCCAGCGGGGAAAAGTGATGCTGGTCCTCACTGCCTCCTGGAACCCCTTCAAATGCCCCAGACAATTTGGCCCTCTCTGCTTTCCTGCTGACTCTAGCCTCAAAAGCACCTTTTTTCACTTTTGGCGCCCTCCGGAGCAAAAAAGACAAACGTCCAGCTTTTGCTGCCACAGCAAAGGTGCCAGCGGTGAAAAGTGATGCTGGTCCTCACTGCCTCCTGGAACCCCTTCAAATGCCCCAGACAATTTGGCCCTCTCTGCTTTCCTGCGGACTCCATCCTCAAAAGCACCTTTTTTCGCTTTCGCCGCTGTTTGGAGCAAAAAAGACAAAGGTCCAGCTTTTGCTGCCACAGAAAAGGTGCCAGCGGGGAAAAGTGATGCTGGTCCTCACTGCCTCCTGGAACCCCTTCAAATGCCCCAGACAATTTGGCCCTCTCTGCTTTCCTGCGCACTCTAGGCTCAAAAGCACCTTTTTTTACTTTCGCCGCTGTTTGGAGCAAAAAAGACAAAGGTCCAGCTTTTGCTGCCACAGCAAAGGTCCCAGCGGGGAAAAGTGATGCTGGTCCTCACTGCCTCCTGGAACCCCTTCAAATGCCCCACACAATTTGGCCCTCTCTGCTTTCCTGCGCACTCTAGGCTCAAAAGCACCTTTTTTCACTTTCGCCGCTGTTTGGAGCAAAAAAGACAAACGTCCAGCTTTTGCTGCCACAGCAAAGGTGCCAGCGGGGAAAAGTGATGCTGGTCCTCACTGCCTCCTGGAACCCCTTCAAATGCCCCAGACAATTTGGCCCTCTCTGCTTTCCTGCGCACTCTAGCCTCAAAAGCACCTTTTTTCACTTTCGCCGCTGTTTGGAGCAAAAAAGACAAACGTCCAGCTTTTGCTGCCACAGCAAAGGTGCCAGCGGGGAAAAGTGATGCTGGTCCTCACTGCCTCCTGGAACCCCTTCAAATGCCCCAGACAATTTGGCCCTCTCTGCTTTCCTGCGGACTCCATCCTCAAAAGCACCTTTTTTCGCTTTCGCCGCTGTTTGGAGCAAAAAAGACAAAGGTCCAGCTTTTGCTGCCACAGCAAAGGTGCCAGCGGGGAAAAGTGATGCTGGTCCTCACTGCCTCCTGGAACCCCTTCAAATGCCCCAGACAATTTGGCCCTCTCTGCTTTCCTGCCGACTCTATCCTCAAAAGCACCTTTTTTCGCTTTCGCCGCTGTTTGGAGCAAAAAAGACAAACGTCCAGCTTTTGCTGCCACAGCAAAGGTGCCAGCGGGGAAAAGTGATGCTGGTCCTCACTGCCTCCTGGAACCCCTTCAAATGCCCCAGACAATTTGGCCCTCTCTGCTTTCCTGCTGACTCTAGCCTCAAAAGCACCTTTTTTCACTTTTGGCGCCCTCCGGAGCAAAAAAGACAAACGTCCAGCTTTTGCTGCCACAGCAAAGGTGCCAGCGGGGAAAAGTGATGCTGGTCCTCACTGCCTCCTGGAACCCCTTCAAATGCCCCAGACAATTTGGCCCTCTCTGCTTTCCTGCCGACTCTATCCTCAAAAGCACCTTTTTTCGCTTTCGCCGCTGTTTGGAGCAAAAAAAAAAAAGGTCCAGCTTTTGCTGCCACAGCAAAGGTGCCAGCGGGGAAAAGTGATGCTGGTCCTCACTGCCTCCTGGAACCCCTTCAAATGCCCCAGACAATTTGGCCCTCTCTGCTTTCCTGCGCACTCTAGGCTCAAAAGCACCTTTTTTCGCTTTCGCCGCTGTTTGGAGCAAAAAAGACAAAGGTCCAGCTTTTGCTGCCACAGCAAAGGTGCCAGCGGGGAAAAGTGATGCTGGTCCTCACTGCCTCCTGGAACCCCTTCAAATGCCCCAGACAATTTGGCCCTCTCTGCTTTCCTGCGGACTCCATCCTCAAAAGCACCTTTTTTCGCTTTCGCCGCTGTTTGGAGCAAAAAAGACAAACGTCCAGCTTTTGCTGCCACAGCAAAGGTGCCAGCGGGGAAAAGTGATGCTGGTCCTCACTGCCTCCTGGAACCCCTTCAAATGCCCCAGACAATTTGGCCCTCTCTGCTTTCCTGCCGACTCTATCCTCAAAAGCACCTTTTTTCGCTTTCGCCGCTGTTTGGAGCAAAAAAGACAAAGGTCCAGCTTTTGCTGCCACAGCAAAGGTGCCAGCGGGGAAAAGTGATGCTGGTCCTCACTGCCTCCTGGAACCCCTTCAAATGCCCCAGACAATTTGGCCCTCTCTGCTTTCCTGCTGACTCTAGCCTCAAAAGCACCTTTTTTCACTTTTGGCGCCAGCGGGGAAAAGTGATGCTGGTCCTCACTGCCTCCTGGAACCCCTTCAAATGCCCCAGACAATTTGGCCCTCTCTGCTTTCCTGCGCACTCTAGCCTCAAAAGCACCTTTTTTCGCTTTCGCCGCTGTTTGGAGCAAAAAAGACAAACGTCCAGCTTTTGCTGCCACAGCAAAGGTGCCAGCGGGGAAAAGTGATGCTGGTCCTCACTGCCTCCTGGAACCCCTTCAAATGCCCCAGACAATTTGGCCCTCTCTGCTTTCCTGCCGTCTCTATCCTCAAAAGCACCTTTTTTCACTTTCGGCGCCCCCCGGAGAAAAAAAGACAAACATCCAGCTTTTGCTGCCACAGCAAAGGTGCCAGCGGGGAAAAGTGATGCTGGTCCTCACTGCCTCCTGGAACCCCTTCAAATGCCCCAGACAATTTGGCCCTCTCTGCTTTCCTGCGCACTCTAGGCTCAAAAGCACCTTTTTTCGCTTTCGCCGCTGTTTGGAGCAAAAAAGACAAACGTCCAGCTTTTGCTGCCACAGCAAAGGTGCCAGCGGGGAAAAGTGATGCTGGTCCTCACTGCCTCCTGGAACCCCTTCAAATGCCCCAGACAATTTGGCCCTCTCTGCTTTCCTGCCGTCTCTATCCTCAAAAGCACCTTTTTTCACTTTCGGCGCCCCCCGGAGAAAAAAAGACAAACATCCAGCTTTTGCTGCCACAGCAAAGGTGCCAGCGGGGAAAAGTGATGCTGGTCCTCACTGCCTCCTGGAACCCCTTCAAATGCCCCAGACAATTTGGCCCTCTCTGCTTTCCTGCGCACTCTAGCCTCAAAAGCACCTTTTTTCGCTTTCGCCGCTGTTTGGAGCAAAAAAGACAAACGTCCAGCTTTTGCTGCCACAGCAAAGGTGCCAGCGGGGAAAAGTGATGCTGGTCCTCACTGCCTCCTGGAACCCCTTCAAATGCCCCAGACAATTTGGCCCTCTCTGCTTTCCTGCCGTCTCTATCCTCAAAAGCACCTTTTTTCACTTTCGGCGCCCCCCGGAGAAAAAAAGACAAACATCCAGCTTTTGCTGCCACAGCAAAGGTGCCAGCGGGGAAAAGTGATGCTGGTCCTCACTGCCTCCTGGAACCCCTTCAAATGCCCCAGACAATTTGGCCCTCTCTGCTTTCCTGCGCACTCTAGCCTCAAAAGCACCTTTTTTCGCTTTCGCCGCTGTTTGGAGCAAAAAAGACAAACGTCCAGCTTTTGCTGCCACAGCAAAGGTGCCAGCGGGGAAAAGTGATGCTGGTCCTCACTGCCTCCTGGAACCCCTTCAAATGCCTCAGACAATTTGGCCCTCTCTGCTTTCCTGCGCACTCTAGGCTCAAAAGCACCTTTTTTCACTTTCGCCGCTCTTTGGAGCAAAAAAGACAAACGTCCAGCTTTTGCTGCCACAGCAAAGGTGCCAGCGGGGAAAAGTGATGCTGGTCCTCACTGCCTCCTGGAACCCCTTCAAATGCCCCAGACAATTTGGCCCTCTCTGCTTTCCTGCGCACTCTAGGCTCAAAAGCACCTTTTTTCGCTTTCGCCGCTGTTTGGAGCAAAAAAGACAAACGTCCAGCTTTTGCTGCCACAGCAAAGGTGCCAGCGGGGAAAAGTGATGCTGGTCCTCACTGCCTCCTGGAACCCCTTCAAATGCCCCAGACAATTTGGCCCTCTCTGCTTTCCTGCGCACTCTATCCTCACAAGCACCGTTTTTCACGTTCGGCGCCCTCCGGAGGAAAAAAGACAAACGTCCAGCTTTTGCTGCCACAGCAAAGGTGCCAGCGGGGAAAAGTGATGCTGGTCCTCACTGCCTCCTGGAACCCCTTCAAATGCCCCAGACAATTTGGCCCTCTCTGCTTTCCTGCCTACTCTACCCTCAAAAGCACCTTTATTCACTTTCGGCGCCCCCCGGAGAAAAAAAGACAAACGTCCAGCTTTTGCTGCCACAGCAAAGGTGCCAGCGGGGAAAAGTGATGCTGGTCCTCACTGCCTCCTGGAACCCCTTCAAATGCCCCAGACAATTTGGCCCTCTCTGCTTTCCTGCGGACTCCATCCTCAAAAGCACCTTTTTTCGCTTTCGCCGCTGTTTGGAGCAAAAAAGACAAACGTCCAGCTTTTGCTGCCACAGCAAAGGTGCCAGCGGGGAAAAGTGATGCTGGTCCTCACTGCCTCCTGGAACCCCTTCAAATGCCCCAGACAATTTGGCCCTCTCTGCTTTCCTGCGCACTCTATCCTCACAAGCACCTTTTTTCGCTTTCGGCGCCCCCCGGAGAAAAAAAGACAAACGTCCAGCTTTTGCTGCCACAGCAAAGGTGCCAGCGGGGAAAAGTGATGCTGGTCCTCACTGCCTCCTGGAACCCCTTCAAATGCCCCAGACAATTTGGCCCTCTCTGCTTTCCTGCCGTCTCTATCCTCAAAAGCACCTTTTTTCGCTTTCGCCGCTGTTTGGAGCAAAAAAGACAAACGTCCAGCTTTTGCTGCCACAGCAAAGGTGCCAGCGGGGAAAAGTGATGCTGGTCCTCACTGCCTCCTGGAACCCCTTCAAATGCCCCAGACAATTTGGCCCTCTCTGCTTTCCTGCGCACTCTATCCTCAAAAGCACCTTTTTACGCTTTCGCCGGTTGGAGCAAAAAAGACAAACGTCCAGCTTTTGCTGCCACAACAAAGGTGCCAGCGGGGAAAAGTGATGCTGGTCCTCACTGCCTCCTGGAACCCCTTCAAATGCCCCAGACAATTTGGCCCTCTCTGCTTTCCTGCGCACTCTAGCCTCAAAAGCACCTTTTTTCACTTTTGGCGCCAGCGGGGAAAAGTGATGCTGGTCCTCACTGCCTCCTGGAACCCCTTCAAATGCCCCAGACAATTTGGCCCTCTCTGCTTTCCTGCGGACTCCATCCTCAAAAGCACCTTTTTTCGCTTTCGCCGCTGTTTGGAGCAAAAAAGACAAACGTCCAGCTTTTGCTGCCACAGCAAAGGTGCCAGCGGGGAAAAGTGATGCTGGTCCTCACTGCCTCCTGGAACCCCTTCAAATGCCCCAGACAATTTGGCCCTCTCTGCTTTCCTGCCGACTCTATCCTCAAAAGCACCTTTTTTCGCTTTCGCCGCTGTTTGGAGCAAAAAAGACAAAGGTCCAGCTTTTGCTGCCACAGCAAAGGTGCCAGCGGGGAAAAGTGATGCTGGTCCTCACTGCCTCCTGGAACCCCTTCAAATGCCCCAGACAATTTGGCCCTCTCTGCTTTCCTGCTGACTCTAGCCTCAAAAGCACCTTTTTTCACTTTTGGCGCCAGCGGGGAAAAGTGATGCTGGTCCTCACTGCCTCCTGGAACCCCTTCAAATGCCCCAGACAATTTGGCCCTCTCTGCTTTCCTGCGCACTCTAGCCTCAAAAGCACCTTTTTTCGCTTTCGCCGCTGTTTGGAGCAAAAAAGACAAACGTCCAGCTTTTGCTGCCACAGCAAAGGTGCCAGCGGGGAAAAGTGATGCTGGTCCTCACTGCCTCCTGGAACCCCTTCAAATGCCCCAGACAATTTGGCCCTCTCTGCTTTCCTGCCGTCTCTATCCTCAAAAGCACCTTTTTTCACTTTCGGCGCCCCCCGGAGAAAAAAAGACAAACATCCAGCTTTTGCTGCCACAGCAAAGGTGCCAGCGGGGAAAAGTGATGCTGGTCCTCACTGCCTCCTGGAACCCCTTCAAATGCCCCAGACAATTTGGCCCTCTCTGCTTTCCTGCGCACTCTAGGCTCAAAAGCACCTTTTTTCGCTTTCGCCGCTGTTTGGAGCAAAAAAGACAAACGTCCAGCTTTTGCTGCCACAGCAAAGGTGCCAGCGGGGAAAAGTGATGCTGGTCCTCACTGCCTCCTGGAACCCCTTCAAATGCCCCAGACAATTTGGCCCTCTCTGCTTTCCTGCCGTCTCTATCCTCAAAAGCACCTTTTTTCACTTTCGGCGCCCCCCGGAGAAAAAAAGACAAACATCCAGCTTTTGCTGCCACAGCAAAGGTGCCAGCGGGGAAAAGTGATGCTGGTCCTCACTGCCTCCTGGAACCCCTTCAAATGCCCCAGACAATTTGGCCCTCTCTGCTTTCCTGCGCACTCTAGCCTCAAAAGCACCTTTTTTCGCTTTCGCCGCTGTTTGGAGCAAAAAAGACAAACGTCCAGCTTTTGCTGCCACAGCAAAGGTGCCAGCGGGGAAAAGTGATGCTGGTCCTCACTGCCTCCTGGAACCCCTTCAAATGCCCCAGACAATTTGGCCCTCTCTGCTTTCCTGCCGTCTCTATCCTCAAAAGCACCTTTTTTCACTTTCGGCGCCCCCCGGAGAAAAAAAGACAAACATCCAGCTTTTGCTGCCACAGCAAAGGTGCCAGCGGGGAAAAGTGATGCTGGTCCTCACTGCCTCCTGGAACCCCTTCAAATGCCCCAGACAATTTGGCCCTCTCTGCTTTCCTGCGCACTCTAGCCTCAAAAGCACCTTTTTTCGCTTTCGCCGCTGTTTGGAGCAAAAAAGACAAACGTCCAGCTTTTGCTGCCACAGCAAAGGTGCCAGCGGGGAAAAGTGATGCTGGTCCTCACTGCCTCCTGGAACCCCTTCAAATGCCTCAGACAATTTGGCCCTCTCTGCTTTCCTGCGCACTCTAGGCTCAAAAGCACCTTTTTTCACTTTCGCCGCTCTTTGGAGCAAAAAAGACAAACGTCCAGCTTTTGCTGCCACAGCAAAGGTGCCAGCGGGGAAAAGTGATGCTGGTCCTCACTGCCTCCTGGAACCCCTTCAAATGCCCCAGACAATTTGGCCCTCTCTGCTTTCCTGCCGTCTCTATCCTCAAAAGCACCTTTTTTCACTTTCGGCGCCCCCCGGAGAAAAAAAGACAAACGTCCAGCTTTTGCTGCCACAGCAAAGGTGCCAGCGGGGAAAAGTGATGCTGGTCCTCACTGCCTCCTGGAACCCCTTCAAATGCCCCAGACAATTTGGCCCTCTCTGCTTTCCTGCGCACTCTATCCTCACAAGCACCGTTTTTCACGTTCGGCGCCCTCCGGAGGAAAAAAGACAAACGTCCAGCTTTTGCTGCCACAGCAAAGGTGCCAGCGGGGAAAAGTGATGCTGGTCCTCACTGCCTCCTGGAACCCCTTCAAATGCCCCAGACAATTTGGCCCTCTCTGCTTTCCTGCCTACTCTACCCTCAAAAGCACCTTTATTCACTTTCGGCGCCCCCCGGAGAAAAAAAGACAAACGTCCAGCTTTTGCTGCCACAGCAAAGGTGCCAGCGGGGAAAAGTGATGCTGGTCCTCACTGCCTCCTGGAACCCCTTCAAATGCCCCAGACAATTTGGCCCTCTCTGCTTTCCTGCGGACTCCATCCTCAAAAGCACCTTTTTTCGCTTTCGCCGCTGTTTGGAGCAAAAAAGACAAACGTCCAGCTTTTGCTGCCACAGCAAAGGTGCCAGCGGGGAAAAGTGATGCTGGTCCTCACTGCCTCCTGGAACCCCTTCAAATGCCCCAGACAATTTGGCCCTCTCTGCTTTCCTGCGCACTCTATCCTCACAAGCACCTTTTTTCGCTTTCGGCGCCCCCCGGAGAAAAAAAGACAAACGTCCAGCTTTTGCTGCCACAGCAAAGGTGCCAGCGGGGAAAAGTGATGCTGGTCCTCACTGCCTCCTGGAACCCCTTCAAATGCCCCAGACAATTTGGCCCTCTCTGCTTTCCTGCCGTCTCTATCCTCAAAAGCACCTTTTTTCGCTTTCGCCGCTGTTTGGAGCAAAAAAGACAAACGTCCAGCTTTTGCTGCCACAGCAAAGATGCCAGCGGGGAAAAGTGATGCTGGTCCTCACTGCCTCCTGGAACCCCTTCAAATGCCCCAGACAATTTGGCCCTCTCTGCTTTCCTGCGCACTCTATCCTCAAAAGCACCTTTTTACGCTTTCGCCGCTGTTTGGAGCAAAAAAGACAAACGTCCAGCTTTTGCTGCCACAACAAAGGTGCCAGCGGGGAAAAGTGATGCTGGTCCTCACTGCCTCCTGGAACCCCTTCAAATGCCCCAGACAATTTGGCCCTCTCTGCTTTCCTGCGCACTCTAGCCTCAAAAGCACCTTTTTTCACTTTTGGCGCCAGCGGGGAAAAGTGATGCTGGTCCTCACTGCCTCCTGGAACCCCTTCAAATGCCCCAGACAATTTGGCCCTCTCTGCTTTCCTGCGGACTCCATCCTCAAAAGCACCTTTTTTCGCTTTCGCCGCTGTTTGGAGCAAAAAAGACAAACGTCCAGCTTTTGCTGCCACAGCAAAGGTGCCAGCGGGGAAAAGTGATGCTGGTCCTCACTGCCTCCTGGAACCCCTTCAAATGCCCCAGACAATTTGGCCCTCTCTGCTTTCCTGCCGACTCTATCCTCAAAAGCACCTTTTTTCGCTTTCGCCGCTGTTTGGAGCAAAAAAGACAAAGGTCCAGCTTTTGCTGCCACAGCAAAGGTGCCAGCGGGGAAAAGTGATGCTGGTCCTCACTGCCTCCTGGAACCCCTTCAAATGCCCCAGACAATTTGGCCCTCTCTGCTTTCCTGCTGACTCTAGCCTCAAAAGCACCTTTTTTCACTTTTGGCGCCAGCGGGGAAAAGTGATGCTGGTCCTCACTGCCTCCTGGAACCCCTTCAAATGCCCCAGACAATTTGGCCCTCTCTGCTTTCCTGCGCACTCTAGCCTCAAAAGCACCTTTTTTCGCTTTCGCCGCTGTTTGGAGCAAAAAAGACAAACGTCCAGCTTTTGCTGCCACAGCAAAGGTGCCAGCGGGGAAAAGTGATGCTGGTCCTCACTGCCTCCTGGAACCCCTTCAAATGCCCCAGACAATTTGGCCCTCTCTGCTTTCCTGCCGTCTCTATCCTCAAAAGCACCTTTTTTCACTTTCGGCGCCCCCCGGAGAAAAAAAGACAAACATCCAGCTTTTGCTGCCACAGCAAAGGTGCCAGCGGGGAAAAGTGATGCTGGTCCTCACTGCCTCCTGGAACCCCTTCAAATGCCCCAGACAATTTGGCCCTCTCTGCTTTCCTGCGCACTCTAGGCTCAAAAGCACCTTTTTTCGCTTTCGCCGCTGTTTGGAGCAAAAAAGACAAACGTCCAGCTTTTGCTGCCACAGCAAAGGTGCCAGCGGGGAAAAGTGATGCTGGTCCTCACTGCCTCCTGGAACCCCTTCAAATGCCCCAGACAATTTGGCCCTCTCTGCTTTCCTGCCGTCTCTATCCTCAAAAGCACCTTTTTTCACTTTCGGCGCCCCCCGGAGAAAAAAAGACAAACATCCAGCTTTTGCTGCCACAGCAAAGGTGCCAGCGGGGAAAAGTGATGCTGGTCCTCACTGCCTCCTGGAACCCCTTCAAATGCCCCAGACAATTTGGCCCTCTCTGCTTTCCTGCGCACTCTAGCCTCAAAAGCACCTTTTTTCGCTTTCGCCGCTGTTTGGAGCAAAAAAGACAAACGTCCAGCTTTTGCTGCCACAGCAAAGGTGCCAGCGGGGAAAAGTGATGCTGGTCCTCACTGCCTCCTGGAACCCCTTCAAATGCCCCAGACAATTTGGCCCTCTCTGCTTTCCTGCCGTCTCTATCCTCAAAAGCACCTTTTTTCACTTTCGGCGCCCCCCGGAGAAAAAAAGACAAACATCCAGCTTTTGCTGCCACAGCAAAGGTGCCAGCGGGGAAAAG
Organism: Vanellus vanellus; assembly: GCF_965231255.1. Classification (NCBI taxonomy): domain Eukaryota; kingdom Metazoa; phylum Chordata; class Aves; order Charadriiformes; family Charadriidae; genus Vanellus; species Vanellus vanellus. Next base: position 115,974 of record NW_028128270.1, read on the forward strand.
TGATGCTGGTCCTCACTGCCTCCTGGAACCCCTTCAAATGCCCCAGACAATTTGGCCCTCTCTGCTTTCCTGCGCACTCTAGCCTCAAAAGCACCTTTTTTCGCTTTCGCCGCTGTTTGGAGCAAAAAAGACAAACGTCCAGCTTTTGCTGCCACAGCAAAGGTGCCAGCGGGGAAAAGTGATGCTGGTCCTCACTGCCTCCTGGAACCCCTTCAAATGCCTCAGACAATTTGGCCCTCTCTGCTTTCCTGCGCACTCTAGGCTCAAAAGCACCTTTTTTCACTTTCGCCGCTCTTTGGAGCAAAAAAGACAAACGTCCAGCTTTTGCTGCCACAGCAAAGGTGCCAGCGGGGAAAAGTGATGCTGGTCCTCACTGCCTCCTGGAACCCCTTCAAATGCCCCAGACAATTTGGCCCTCTCTGCTTTCCTGCGCACTCTAGGCTCAAAAGCACCTTTTTTCGCTTTCGCCGCTGTTTGGAGCAAAAAAGACAAACGTCCAGCTTTTGCTGCCACAGCAAAGGTGCCAGCGGGGAAAAGTGATGCTGGTCCTCACTGCCTCCTGGAACCCCTTCAAATGCCCCAGACAATTTGGCCCTCTCTGCTTTCCTGCCTACTCTACCCTCAAAAGCACCTTTATTCACTTTCGGCGCCCCCCGGAGAAAAAAAGACAAACGTCCAGCTTTTGCTGCCACAGCAAAGGTGCCAGCGGGGAAAAGTGATGCTGGTCCTCACTGCCTCCTGGAACCCCTTCAAATGCCCCAGACAATTTGGCCCTCTCTGCTTTCCTGCGGACTCCATCCTCAAAAGCACCTTTTTTCGCTTTCGCCGCTGTTTGGAGCAAAAAAGACAAACGTCCAGCTTTTGCTGCCACAGCAAAGGTGCCAGCGGGGAAAAGTGATGCTGGTCCTCACTGCCTCCTGGAACCCCTTCAAATGCCCCAGACAATTTGGCCCTCTCTGCTTTCCTGCGCACTCTATCCTCACAAGCACCTTTTTTCGCTTTCGGCGCCCCCCGGAGAAAAAAAGACAAACGTCCAGCTTTTGCTGCCACAGCAAAGGTGCCAGCGGGGAAAAGTGATGCTGGTCCTCACTGCCTCCTGGAACCCCTTCAAATGCCCCAGACAATTTGGCCCTGTCTGTTTTCCTGCCGTCTCTATCCTCAAAAGCACCTTTTTTCGCTTTCGCCGCTGTTTGGAGCAAAAAAGACAAACGTCCAGCTTTTGCTGCCACAGCAAAGGTGCCAGCGGGGAAAAGTGATGCTGGTCCTCACTGCCTCCTGGAACCCCTTCAAATGCCCCAGACAATTTGGCCCTCTCTGCTTTCCTGCGCACTCTATCCTCAAAAGCACCTTTTTACGCTTTCGCCGCTGTTTGGAGCAAAAAAGACAAACGTCCAGCTTTTGCTGCCACAACAAAGGTGCCAGCGGGGAAAAGTGATGCTGGTCCTCACTGCCTCCTGGAACCCCTTCAAATGCCCCAGACAATTTGGCCCTCTCTGCTTTCCTGCGCACTCTAGCCTCAAAAGCACCTTTTTTCACTTTCGCCGCTGTTTGGAGCAAAAAAGACAAACGTCCAGCTTTTGCTGCCACAGCAAAGGTGCCAGCGGGGAAAAGTGATGCTGGTCCTCACTGCCTCCTGGAACCCCTTCAAATGCCCCAGACAATTTGGCCCTCTCTGCTTTCCTGCGCACTCTATCCTCACAAGCACCTTTTTTCGCTTTCGGCGCCCCCCGGAGCAAAAAAGACAAACGTCCAGCTTTTGCTGCCACAGCAAAGGTGCCAGCGGGGAAAAGTGATGCTGGTCCTCACTGCCTCCTGGAACCCCTTCAAATGCCCCAGACAATTTGGCCCTGTCTGTTTTCCTGCCGTCTCTATCCTCAAAAGCACCTTTTTTCGCTTTCGCCGCTGTTTGGAGCAAAAAAGACAAACGTCCAGCTTTTGCTGCCACAGCAAAGGTGCCAGCGGGGAAAAGTGATGCTGGTCCTCACTGCCTCCTGGAACCCCTTCAAATGCCCCAGACAATTTGGCCCTCTCTGCTTTCCTGCGCACTCTATCCTCAAAAGCACCTTTTTACGCTTTCGCCGCTGTTTGGAGCAAAAAAGACAAACGTCCAGCTTTTGCTGCCACAACAAAGGTGCCAGCGGGGAAAAGTGATGCTGGTCCTCACTGCCTCCTGGAACCCCTTCAAATGCCCCAGACAATTTGGCCCTCTCTGCTTTCCTGCGCACTCTAGCCTCAAAAGCACCTTTTTTCACTTTCGCCGCTGTTTGGAGCAAAAAAGACAAACGTCCAGCTTTTGCTGCCACAGCAAAGGTGCCAGCGGGGAAAAGTGATGCTGGTCCTCACTGCCTCCTGGAACCCCTTCAAATGCCCCAGACAATTTGGCCCTCTCTGCTTTCCTGCGCACTCTAGGCTCAAAAGCACCTTTTTTCACTTTCGCCGCTGTTTGGAGCAAAAAAGACAAACGTCCAGCTTTTGCTGCCACAGCAAAGGTGCCAGCGGGGAAAAGTGATGCTGGTCCTCACTGCCTCCTGGAACCCCTTCAAATGCCCCAGACAATTTGGCCCTCTCTGCTTTCCTGCGGACTCCATCCTCAAAAGCACCTTTTTTCGCTTTCGCCGCTGTTTGGAGCAAAAAAGACAAACGTCCAGCTTTTGCTGCCACAGCAAAGGTGCCAGCGGGGAAAAGTGATGCTGGTCCTCACTGCCTCCTGGAACCCCTTCAAATGCCCCAGACAATTTGGCCCTCTCTGCTTTCCTGCCTACTCTATCCTCACAAGCACCTTTTTTCGCTTTCGCCGCTGTTTGGAGCAAAGAAGACAAACGTCCAGCTTTTGCTGCCACAGCAAAGGTGCCAGCGGTGAAAAGTGATGCTGGTCCTCACTGCCTCCTGGAACCCCTTCAAATGCCCCAGACAATTTGGCGCTCTCTGCTTTCCTGAGGACTCCATCCTCAAAAGCACCTTTTTTCGCTTTCGCCGCTGTTTGGAGCAAAAAAGACAAAGGTCCAGCTTTTGCTGCCACAGCAAAGGTGCCAGCGGGGAAAAGTGATGCTGGTCCTCACTGCCTCCTGGAACCCCTTCAAATGCTCCAGACAATTTGGCCCTCTCTGTTTTCCTGCGCACTCTAGGCTCAAAAGCACCTTTTTTCACTTTCGCCGCTGTTTGGAGCAAAAAAGACAAAGGTCCAGCTTTTGCTGCCACAGCAAAGGTGCCAGCGGGGAAAAGTGATGCTGGTCCTCACTGCCTCCTGGAACCCCTTCAAATGCCCCAGACAATTTGGCCCTCTCTGCTTTCCTGCCCACTCTAGCCTCAAAAGCACCTTTTTTCACTTTCGCCGCTGTTTGGAGCAAAAAAGACAAACGTCCAGCTTTTGCTGCCACAGCAAAGGTGCCAGCGGGGAAAAGTGATGCTGGTCCTCACTGCCTCCTGGAACCCCTTCAAATGCCCCAGACAATTTGGCCCTCTCTGCTTTCCTGCGGACTCCATCCTCAAAAGCACCTTTTTTCGCTTTCGCCGCTGTTTGGAGCAAAAAAGACAAACGTCCAGCTTTTGCTGCCACAGCAAAGGTGCCAGCGGGGAAAAGTGATGCTGGTCCTCACTGCCTCCTGGAACCCCTTCAAATGCCCCAGACAATTTGGCCCTCTCTGCTTTCCTGCCTACTCTATCCTCACAAGCACCTTTTTTCGCTTTCGCCGCTGTTTGGAGCAAAGAAGACAAACGTCCAGCTTTTGCTGCCACAGCAAAGGTGCCAGCGGTGAAAAGTGATGCTGGTCCTCACTGCCTCCTGGAACCCCTTCAAATGCCCCAGACAATTTGGCGCTCTCTGCTTTCCTGAGGACTCCATCCTCAAAAGCACCTTTTTTCGCTTTCGCCGCTGTTTGGAGCAAAAAAGACAAAGGTCCAGCTTTTGCTGCCACAGCAAAGGTGCCAGCGGGGAAAAGTGATGCTGGTCCTCACTGCCTCCTGGAACCCCTTCAAATGCTCCAGACAATTTGGCCCTCTCTGTTTTCCTGCGCACTCTAGGCTCAAAAGCACCTTTTTTCACTTTCGCCGCTGTTTGGAGCAAAAAAGACAAAGGTCCAGCTTTTGCTGCCACAGCAAAGGTGCCAGCGGGGAAAAGTGATGCTGGTCCTCACTGCCTCCTGGAACCCCTTCAAATGCCCCAGACAATTTGGCCCTCTCTGCTTTCCTGCCCACTCTAGCCTCAAAAGCACCTTTTTTCACTTTCGCCGCTGTTTGGAGCAAAAAAGACAAACGTCCAGCTTTTGCTGCCACAGCAAAGGTGCCAGCGGGGAAAAGTGATGCTGGTCCTCACTGCCTCCTGGAACCCCTTCAAATGCCCCAGACAATTTGGCCCTCTCTGCTTTCCTGCGGACTCCATCCTCAAAAGCACCTTTTTTCGCTTTCGCCGCTGTTTGGAGCAAAAAAGACAAACGTCCAGCTTTTGCTGCCACAGCAAAGGTGCCAGCGGGGAAAAGTGATGCTGGTCCTCACTGCCTCCTGGAACCCCTTCAAATGCCCCAGACAATTTGGCCCTCTCTGCTTTCCTGCCGACTCTATCCTCAAAAGCACCTTTTTTCGCTTTCGCCGCTGTTTGGAGCAAAAAAGACAAAGGTCCAGCTTTTGCTGCCACAGCAAAGGTGCCAGCGGGGAAAAGTGATGCTGGTCCTCACTGCCTCCTGGAACCCCTTCAAATGCCCCAGACAATTTGGCCCTCTCTGCTTTCCTGCGCACTCTAGGCTCAAAAGCACCTTTTTTTACTTTCGCCGCTGTTTGGAGCAAAAAAGACAAAGGTCCAGCTTTTGCTGCCACAGCAAAGGTGCCAGCGGGGAAAAGTGATGCTGGTCCTCACTGCCTCCTGGAACCCCTTCAAATGCTCCAGACAATTTGGCCCTCTCTGTTTTCCTGCGCACTCTAGGCTCAAAAGCACCTTTTTTCACTTTCGCCGCTGTTTGGAGCAAAAAAGACAAAGGTCCAGCTTTTGCTGCCACAGCAAAGGTGCCAGCGGGGAAAAGTGATGCTGGTCCTCACTGCCTCCTGGAACCCCTTCAAATGCCCCAGACAATTTGGCCCTCTCTGCTTTCCTGCCCACTCTAGCCTCAAAAGCACCTTTTTTCACTTTCGCCGCTGTTTGGAGCAAAAAAGACAAACGTCCAGCTTTTGCTGCCACAGCAAAGGTGCCAGCGGGGAAAAGTGATGCTGGTCCTCACTGCCTCCTGGAACCCCTTCAAATGCCCCAGACAATTTGGCCCTCTCTGCTTTCCTGCGGACTCCATCCTCAAAAGCACCTTTTTTCGCTTTCGCCGCTGTTTGGAGCAAAAAAGACAAACGTCCAGCTTTTGCTGCCACAGCAAAGGTGCCAGCGGGGAAAAGTGATGCTGGTCCTCACTGCCTCCTGGAACCCCTTCAAATGCCCCAGACAATTTGGCCCTCTCTGCTATCCTGCCGACTCTATCCTCAAAAGCACCTTTTTACGCTTTCGCCGCTGTTTGGAGCAAAAAAGACAAAGGTCCAGCTTTTGCTGCCACAGCAAAGGTGCCAGCGGGGAAAAGTGATGCTGGTCCTCACTGCCTCCTGGAACCCCTTCAAATGCCCCAGACAATTTGGCCCTCTCTGCTTTCCTGCCTACTCTATCCTCAAAAGCACTTTTTTTCGCTTTCGCCGCTGTTTGGAGCAAAAAAGACAAACGTCCAGCTTTTGCTGCCACAGCAAAGGTGCCAGCGGGGAAAAGTGATGCTGGTCCTCACTGCCTCCTGGAACCCCTTCAAATGCCCCAGACAATTTGGCCCTCTCTGCTTTCCTGCGCACTCTAGCCTCAAAAGCACCTTTTTTCACTTTCGCCGCTGTTTGGAGCAAAAAAGACAAACGTCCAGCTTTTGCTGCCACAGCAAAGGTCCCAGCGGGGAAAAGTGATGCTGGTCCTCACTGCCTCCTGGAACCCCTTCAAATGCCCCAGACAATTTGGCCCTCTCTGCTTTCCTGCGGACTCCATCCTCAAAAGCACCTTTTTTCGCTTTCGCCGCTGTTTGGAGCAAAAAAGACAAACGTCCAGCTTTTGCTGCCACAGCAAAGGTGCCAGCGGGGAAAAGTGATGCTGGTCCTCACTGCCTCCTGGAACCCCTTCAAATGCCCCAGACAATTTGGCCCTCTCTGCTTTCCTGCGCACTCTAGCCTCAAAAGCACCTTTTTTCGCTTTCGCCGCTGTTTGGAGCAAAAAAGACAAAGGTCCAGCTTTTGCTGCCACAGCAAAGGTGCCAGCGGGGAAAAGTGATGCTGGTCCTCACTGCCTCCTGGAACCCCTTCAAATGCTCCAGACAATTTGGCCCTCTCTGTTTTCCTGCGCACTCTAGGCTCAAAAGCACCTTTTTTCACTTTCGCCGCTGTTTGGAGCAAAAAAGACAAAGGTCCAGCTTTTGCTGCCACAGCAAAGGTGCCAGCGGGGAAAAGTGATGCTGGTCCTCACTGCCTCCTGGAACCCCTTCAAATGCCCCAGACAATTTGGCCCTCTCTGCTTTCCTGCCCACTCTAGCCTCAAAAGCACCTTTTTTCACTTTCGCCGCTGTTTGGAGCAAAAAAGACAAACGTCCAGCTTTTGCTGCCACAGCAAAGGTGCCAGCGGGGAAAAGTGATGCTGGTCCTCACTGCCTCCTGGAACCCCTTCAAATGCCCCAGACAATTTGGCCCTCTCTGCTTTCCTGCGGACTCCATCCTCAAAAGCACCTTTTTTCGCTTTCGCCGCTGTTTGGAGCAAAAAAGACAAACGTCCAGCTTTTGCTGCCACAGCAAAGGTGCCAGCGGGGAAAAGTGATGCTGGTCCTCACTGCCTCCTGGAACCCCTTCAAATGCCCCAGACAATTTGGCCCTCTCTGCTTTCCTGCCTACTCTATCCTCACAAGCACCTTTTTTCGCTTTCGCCGCTGTTTGGAGCAAAGAAGACAAACGTCCAGCTTTTGCTGCCACAGCAAAGGTGCCAGCGGTGAAAAGTGATGCTGGTCCTCACTGCCTCCTGGAACCCCTTCAAATGCCCCAGACAATTTGGCGCTCTCTGCTTTCCTGAGGACTCCATCCTCAAAAGCACCTTTTTTCGCTTTCGCCGCTGTTTGGAGCAAAAAAGACAAAGGTCCAGCTTTTGCTGCCACAGCAAAGGTGCCAGCGGGGAAAAGTGATGCTGGTCCTCACTGCCTCCTGGAACCCCTTCAAATGCTCCAGACAATTTGGCCCTCTCTGTTTTCCTGCGCACTCTAGGCTCAAAAGCACCTTTTTTCACTTTCGCCGCTGTTTGGAGCAAAAAAGACAAAGGTCCAGCTTTTGCTGCCACAGCAAAGGTGCCAGCGGGGAAAAGTGATGCTGGTCCTCACTGCCTCCTGGAACCCCTTCAAATGCCCCAGACAATTTGGCCCTCTCTGCTTTCCTGCCCACTCTAGCCTCAAAAGCACCTTTTTTCACTTTCGCCGCTGTTTGGAGCAAAAAAGACAAACGTCCAGCTTTTGCTGCCACAGCAAAGGTGCCAGCGGGGAAAAGTGATGCTGGTCCTCACTGCCTCCTGGAACCCCTTCAAATGCCCCAGACAATTTGGCCCTCTCTGCTTTCCTGCCTACTCTATCCTCACAAGCACCTTTTTTCGCTTTCGCCGCTGTTTGGAGCAAAGAAGACAAACGTCCAGCTTTTGCTGCCACAGCAAAGGTGCCAGCGGTGAAAAGTGATGCTGGTCCTCACTGCCTCCTGGAACCCCTTCAAATGCCCCAGACAATTTGGCGCTCTCTGCTTTCCTGAGGACTCCATCCTCAAAAGCACCTTTTTTCGCTTTCGCCGCTGTTTGGAGCAAAAAAGACAAAGGTCCAGCTTTTGCTGCCACAGCAAAGGTGCCAGCGGGGAAAAGTGATGCTGGTCCTCACTGCCTCCTGGAACCCCTTCAAATGCTCCAGACAATTTGGCCCTCTCTGTTTTCCTGCGCACTCTAGGCTCAAAAGCACCTTTTTTCACTTTCGCCGCTGTTTGGAGCAAAAAAGACAAAGGTCCAGCTTTTGCTGCCACAGCAAAGGTGCCAGCGGGGAAAAGTGATGCTGGTCCTCACTGCCTCCTGGAACCCCTTCAAATGCCCCAGACAATTTGGCCCTCTCTGCTTTCCTGCCCACTCTAGCCTCAAAAGCACCTTTTTTCACTTTCGCCGCTGTTTGGAGCAAAAAAGACAAACGTCCAGCTTTTGCTGCCACAGCAAAGGTGCCAGCGGGGAAAAGTGATGCTGGTCCTCACTGCCTCCTGGAACCCCTTCAAATGCCCCAGACAATTTGGCCCTCTCTGCTTTCCTGCGGACTCCATCCTCAAAAGCACCTTTTTTCGCTTTCGCCGCTGTTTGGAGCAAAAAAGACAAACGTCCAGCTTTTGCTGCCACAGCAAAGGTGCCAGCGGGGAAAAGTGATGCTGGTCCTCACTGCCTCCTGGAACCCCTTCAAATGCCCCAGACAATTTGGCCCTCTCTGCTTTCCTGCCTACTCTATCCTCACAAGCACCTTTTTTCGCTTTCGCCGCTGTTTGGAGCAAAGAAGACAAACGTCCAGCTTTTGCTGCCACAGCAAAGGTGCCAGCGGTGAAAAGTGATGCTGGTCCTCACTGCCTCCTGGAACCCCTTCAAATGCCCCAGACAATTTGGCGCTCTCTGCTTTCCTGAGGACTCCATCCTCAAAAGCACCTTTTTTCGCTTTCGCCGCTGTTTGGAGCAAAAAAGACAAAGGTCCAGCTTTTGCTGCCACAGCAAAGGTGCCAGCGGGGAAAAGTGATGCTGGTCCTCACTGCCTCCTGGAACCCCTTCAAATGCTCCAGACAATTTGGCCCTCTCTGTTTTCCTGCGCACTCTAGGCTCAAAAGCACCTTTTTTCACTTTCGCCGCTGTTTGGAGCAAAAAAGACAAAGGTCCAGCTTTTGCTGCCACAGCAAAGGTGCCAGCGGGGAAAAGTGATGCTGGTCCTCACTGCCTCCTGGAACCCCTTCAAATGCCCCAGACAATTTGGCCCTCTCTGCTTTCCTGCCCACTCTAGCCTCAAAAGCACCTTTTTTCACTTTCGCCGCTGTTTGGAGCAAAAAAGACAAACGTCCAGCTTTTGCTGCCACAGCAAAGGTGCCAGCGGGGAAAAGTGATGCTGGTCCTCACTGCCTCCTGGAACCCCTTCAAATGCCCCAGACAATTTGGCCCTCTCTGCTTTCCTGCGGACTCCATCCTCAAAAGCACCTTTTTTCGCTTTCGCCGCTGTTTGGAGCAAAAAAGACAAACGTCCAGCTTTTGCTGCCACAGCAAAGGTGCCAGCGGGGAAAAGTGATGCTGGTCCTCACTGCCTCCTGGAACCCCTTCAAATGCCCCAGACAATTTGGCCCTCTCTGCTTTCCTGCCGACTCTATCCTCAAAAGCACCTTTTTTCGCTTTCGCCGCTGTTTGGAGCAAAAAAGACAAAGGTCCAGCTTTTGCTGCCACAGCAAAGGTGCCAGCGGGGAAAAGTGATGCTGGTCCTCACTGCCTCCTGGAACCCCTTCAAATGCCCCAGACAATTTGGCCCTCTCTGCTTTCCTGCGCACTCTAGGCTCAAAAGCACCTTTTTTTACTTTCGCCGCTGTTTGGAGCAAAAAAGACAAAGGTCCAGCTTTTGCTGCCACAGCAAAGGTGCCAGCGGGGAAAAGTGATGCTGGTCCTCACTGCCTCCTGGAACCCCTTCAAATGCTCCAGACAATTTGGCCCTCTCTGTTTTCCTGCGCACTCTAGGCTCAAAAGCACCTTTTTTCACTTTCGCCGCTGTTTGGAGCAAAAAAGACAAAGGTCCAGCTTTTGCTGCCACAGCAAAGGTGCCAGCGGGGAAAAGTGATGCTGGTCCTCACTGCCTCCTGGAACCCCTTCAAATGCCCCAGACAATTTGGCCCTCTCTGCTTTCCTGCCCACTCTAGCCTCAAAAGCACCTTTTTTCACTTTCGCCGCTGTTTGGAGCAAAAAAGACAAACGTCCAGCTTTTGCTGCCACAGCAAAGGTGCCAGCGGGGAAAAGTGATGCTGGTCCTCACTGCCTCCTGGAACCCCTTCAAATGCCCCAGACAATTTGGCCCTCTCTGCTTTCCTGCGGACTCCATCCTCAAAAGCACCTTTTTTCGCTTTCGCCGCTGTTTGGAGCAAAAAAGACAAACGTCCAGCTTTTGCTGCCACAGCAAAGGTGCCAGCGGGGAAAAGTGATGCTGGTCCTCACTGCCTCCTGGAACCCCTTCAAATGCCCCAGACAATTTGGCCCTCTCTGCTATCCTGCCGACTCTATCCTCAAAAGCACCTTTTTACGCTTTCGCCGCTGTTTGGAGCAAAAAAGACAAAGGTCCAGCTTTTGCTGCCACAGCAAAGGTGCCAGCGGGGAAAAGTGATGCTGGTCCTCACTGCCTCCTGGAACCCCTTCAAATGCCCCAGACAATTTGGCCCTCTCTGCTTTCCTGCCTACTCTATCCTCAAAAGCACTTTTTTTCGCTTTCGCCGCTGTTTGGAGCAAAAAAGACAAACGTCCAGCTTTTGCTGCCACAGCAAAGGTGCCAGCGGGGAAAAGTGATGCTGGTCCTCACTGCCTCCTGGAACCCCTTCAAATGCCCCAGACAATTTGGCCCTCTCTGCTTTCCTGCGCACTCTAGCCTCAAAAGCACCTTTTTTCACTTTCGCCGCTGTTTGGAGCAAAAAAGACAAACGTCCAGCTTTTGCTGCCACAGCAAAGGTCCCAGCGGGGAAAAGTGATGCTGGTCCTCACTGCCTCCTGGAACCCCTTCAAATGCCCCAGACAATTTGGCCCTCTCTGCTTTCCTGCGGACTCCATCCTCAAAAGCACCTTTTTTCGCTTTCGCCGCTGTTTGGAGCAAAAAAGACAAACGTCCAGCTTTTGCTGCCACAGCAAAGGTGCCAGCGGGGAAAAGTGATGCTGGTCCTCACTGCCTCCTGGAACCCCTTCAAATGCCCCAGACAATTTGGCCCTCTCTGCTTTCCTGCGCACTCTAGCCTCAAAAGCACCTTTTTTCGCTTTCGCCGCTGTTTGGAGCAAAAAAGACAAAGGTCCAGCTTTTGCTGCCACAGCAAAGGTGCCAGCGGGGAAAAGTGATGCTGGTCCTCACTGCCTCCTGGAACCCCTTCAAATGCCCCAGACAATTTGGCCCTCTCTGCTTTCCTGCTGACTCTAGCCTCAAAAGCACCTTTTTTCACTTTTGGCGCCCTCCGGAGGAAAAAAGACAAACGTCCAGCTTTTGCTGCCACAGCAAAGGTGCCAGCGGGGAAAAGTGATGCTGGTCCTCACTGCCTCCTGGAACCCCTTCAAATGCCCCAGACAATTTGGCCCTCTCTGCTTTCCTGCGCACTCTAGCCTCAAAAGCACCTTTTTTCGCTTTCGCCGCTGTTTGGAGCAAAAAAGACAAACGTCCAGCTTTTGCTGCCACAGCAAAGGTGCCAGCGGGGAAAAGTGATGCTGGTCCTCACTGCCTCCTGGAACCCCTTCAAATGCCCCAGACAATTTGGCCCTCTCTGCTTTCCTGCCGACTCTAGCCTCAAAAGCACCTTTTTTCGCTTTCGCCGCTGTTTGGAGCAAAAAAGACAAACGTCCAGCTTTTGCTGCCACAGCAAAGGTGCCAGCGGGGACAAGTGATGCTGGTCCTCACTGCCTCCTGGAACCCCTTCAAATGCCCCAGACAATTTGGCCCTCTCTGCTTTCCTGCGCACTCTATCCTCAAAAGCACCTTTTTTCGCTTTCGCCGCTGTTTGGAGCAAAAAAGACAAAGGTCCAGCTTTTGCTGCCACAGCAAAGGTGCCAGCGGGGAAAAGTGATGCTGGTCCTCACTGCCTCCTGGAACCCCTTCAAATGCCCCAGACAATTTGGCCCTGTCTGTTTTCCTGCCGTCTCTATCCTCAAAAGCACCTTTTTTCACTTTCGCCGCTGTTTGGAGCAAAAAAGACAAACGTCCAGCTTTTGCTGCCACAGCAAAGGTGCCAGCGGGGAAAAGTGATGCTGGTCCTCACTGCCTCCTGGAACCCCTTCAAATGCCCCAGACAATTTGGCCCTCTCTGCTTTCCTGCTGACTCTAGCCTCAAAAGCACCTTTTTTCACTTTTGGCGCCCTCCGGAGCAAAAAAGACAAACGTCCAGCTTTTGCTGCCACAGCAAAGGTGCCAGCGGTGAAAAGTGATGCTGGTCCTCACTGCCTCCTGGAACCCCTTCAAATGCCCCAGACAATTTGGCCCTCTCTGCTTTCCTGCCCACTCTATCCTCAAAAGCACCTTTTTTCGCTTTCGCCGCTGTTTGGAGCAAAAAAGACAAAGGTCCAGCTTTTGCTGCCACAGCAAAGGTGCCAGCGGGGAAAAGTGATGCTGGTCCTCACTGCCTCCTGGAACCCCTTCAAATGCCCCAGACAATTTGGCCCTCTCTGCTTTCCTGCGCACTCTAGGCTCAAAAGCACCTTTTTTTACTTTCGCCGCTGTTTGGAGCAAAAAAGACAAAGGTCCAGCTTTTGCTGCCACAGCAAAGGTCCCAGCGGGGAAAAGTGATGCTGGTCCTCACTGCCTCCTGGAACCCCTTCAAATGCCCCACACAATTTGGCCCTCTCTGCTTTCCTGCGCACTCTAGGCTCAAAAGCACCTTTTTTCACTTTCGCCGCTGTTTGGAACAAAAAAGACAAACGTCCAGCTTTTGCTGCCACAGCAAAGGTGCCAGCGGGGAAAAGTGATGCTGGTCCTCACTGCCTCCTGGAACCCCTTCAAATGCCCCAGACAATTTGGCCCTCTCTGCTTTCCTGCGCACTCTAGCCTCAAAAGCACCTTTTTTCACTTTCGCCGCTGTTTGGAGCAAAAAAGACAAAGGTCCAGCTTTTGCTGCCACAGCAAAGGTGCCAGCGGGGAAAAGTGATGCTGGTCCTCACTGCCTCCTGGAACCCCTTCAAATGCCCCAGACAATTTGGCCCTCTCTGCTTTCCTGCGGACTCCATCCTCAAAAGCACCTTTTTTCGCTTTCGCCGCTGTTTGGAGCAAAAAAGACAAAGGTCCAGCTTTTGCTGCCACAGCAAAGGTGCCAGCGGGGAAAAGTGATGCTGGTCCTCACTGCCTCCTGGAACCCCTTCAAATGCCCCAGACAATTTGGCCCTCTCTGCTTTCCTGCTGACTCTAGCCTCAAAAGCACCTTTTTTCACTTTTGGCGCCCTCCGGAGCAAAAAAGACAAACGTCCAGCTTTTGCTGCCACAGCAAAGGTGCCAGCGGGGAAAAGTGATGCTGGTCCTCACTGCCTCCTGGAACCCCTTCAAATGCCCCAGACAATTTGGCCCTCTCTGCTTTCCTGCGCACTCTAGCCTCAAAAGCACCTTTTTTCGCTTTCGCCGCTGTTTGGAGCAAAAAAGACAAACGTCCAGCTTTTGCTGCCACAGCAAAGGTGCCAGCAGGGAAAAGTGATGCTGGTCCTCACTGCCTCCTGGAACCCCTTCAAATGCCCCACACAATTTGGCCCTCTCTGCTTTCCTGCGCACTCTAGGCTCAAAAGCACCTTTTTTCGCTTTCGCCGCTGTTTGGAGCAAAAAAGACAAACGTCCAGCTTTTGCTGCCACAGCAAAGGTGCCAGCGGGGACAAGTGATGCTGGTCCTCACTGCCTCCTGGAACCCCTTCAAATGCCCCAGACAATTTGGCCCTCTCTGCTTTCCTGCGCACTCTATCCTCAAAAGCACCTTTTTTCGCTTTCGCCGCTGTTTGGAGCAAAAAAGACAAAGGTCCAGCTTTTGCTGCCACAGCAAAGGTGCCAGCGGGGAAAAGTGATGCTGGTCCTCACTGCCTCCTGGAACCCCTTCAAATGCCCCAGACAATTTGGCCCTCTCTGCTTTCCTGCTGACTCTAGCCTCAAAAGCACCTTTTTTCACTTTTGGCGCCCTCCGGAGCAAAAAAGACAAACGTCCAGCTTTTGCTGCCACAGCAAAGGTGCCAGCGGGGAAAAGTGATGCTGGTCCTCACTGCCTCCTGGAACCCCTTCAAATGCCCCAGACAATTTGGCCCTCTCTGCTTTCCTGCGCACTCTAGCCTCAAAAGCACCTTTTTTCACTTTCGCCGCTGTTTGGAGCAAAAAAGACAAACGTCCAGCTTTTGCTGCCACAGCAAAGGTGCCAGCGGGGAAAAGTGATGCTGGTCCTCACTGCCTCCTGGAACCCCTTCAAATGCCCCAGACAATTTGGCCCTCTCTGCTTTCCTGCGGACTCCATCCTCAAAAGCACCTTTTTTCGCTTTCGCCGCTGTTTGGAGCAAAAAAGACAAAGGTCCAGCTTTTGCTGCCACAGCAAAGGTGCCAGCGGGGAAAAGTGATGCTGGTCCTCACTGCCTCCTGGAACCCCTTCAAATGCCCCAGACAATTTGGCCCTCTCTGCTTTCCTGCCGACTCTATCCTCAAAAGCACCTTTTTTCGCTTTCGCCGCTGTTTGGAGCAAAAAAGACAAAGGTCCAGCTTTTGCTGCCACAGCAAAGGTGCCAGCGGGGAAAAGTGATGCTGGTCCTCACTGCCTCCTGGAACCCCTTCAAATGCCCCAGACAATTTGGCCCTCTCTGCTTTCCTGCGGACTCTAGCCTCAAAAGCACCTTTTTTCACTTTTGGCGCCCTCCGGAGCAAAAAAGACAAACGTCCAGCTTTTGCTGCCACAGCAAAGGTGCCAGCGGGGAAAAGTGATGCTGGTCCTCACTGCCTCCTGGAACCCCTTCAAATGCCCCAGACAATTTGGCCCTCTCTGCTTTCCTGCGCACTCTAGGCTCAAAAGCACCTTTTTTTACTTTCGCCGCTGTTTGGAGCAAAAAAGACAAAGGTCCAGCTTTTGCTGCCACAGCAAAGGTCCCAGCGGGGAAAAGTGATGCTGGTCCTCACTGCCTCCTGGAACCCCTTCAAATGCCCCACACAATTTGGCCCTCTCTGCTTTCCTGCGCACTCTAGGCTCAAAAGCACCTTTTTTCACTTTCGCCGCTGTTTGGAGCAAAAAAGACAAACGTCCAGCTTTTGCTGCCACAGCAAAGGTGCCAGCGGGGAAAAGTGATGCTAGTCCTCACTGCCTCCTGGAACCCCTTCAAATGCCCCAGACAATTTGGCCCTCTCTGCTTTCCTGCGCACTCTAGCCTCAAAAGCACCTTTTTTCACTTTCGCCGCTGTTTGGAGCAAAAAAGACAAAGGTCCAGCTTTTGCTGCCACAGCAAAGGTGCCAGCGGGGACAAGTGATGCTGGTCCTCACTGCCTCCTGGAACCCCTTCAAATGCCCCAGACAATTTGGCCCTCTCTGCTTTCCTGCGGACTCCATCCTCAAAAGCACCTTTTTTCGCTTTCGCCGCTGTTTGGAGCAAAAAAGACAAACGTCCAGCTTTTGCTGCCACAGCAAAGGTGCCAGCGGGGAAAAGTGATGCTGGTCCTCACTGCCTCCTGGAACCCCTTCAAATGCCCCAGACAATTTGGCCCTCTCTGCTTTCCTGCCGACTCTATCCTCAAAAGCACCTTTTTTCGCTTTCGCCGCTGTTTGGAGCAAAAAAGACAAACGTCCAGCTTTTGCTGCCACAGCAAAGGTGCCAGCGGGGAAAAGTGATGCTGGTCCTCACTGCCTCCTGGAACCCCTTCAAATGCCCCAGACAATTTGGCCCTCTCTGCTTTCCTGCCGACTCTATCCTCAAAAGCACCTTTTTTCGCTTTCGCCGCTGTTTGGAGCAAAAAAGACAAAGGTCCAGCTTTTGCTGCCACAGCAAAGGTGCCAGCGGGGAAAAGTGATGCTGGTCCTCACTGCCTCCTGGAACCCCTTCAAATGCCCCAGACAATTTGGCCCTCTCTGCTTTCCTGCTGACTCTAGCCTCAAAAGCACCTTTTTTCACTTTTGGCGCCAGCGGGGAAAAGTGATGCTGGTCCTCACTGCCTCCTGGAACCCCTTCAAATGCCCCAGACAATTTGGCCCTCTCTGCTTTCCTGCGCACTCTAGCCTCAAAAGCACCTTTTTTCGCTTTCGCCGCTGTTTGGAGCAAAAAAGACAAACGTCCAGCTTTTGCTGCCACAGCAAAGGTGCCAGCGGGGAAAAGTGATGCTGGTCCTCACTGCCTCCTGGAACCCCTTCAAATGCCCCAGACAATTTGGCCCTCTCTGCTTTCCTGCCGTCTCTATCCTCAAAAGCACCTTTTTTCACTTTCGGCGCCCCCCGGAGAAAAAAAGACAAACGTCCAGCTTTTGCTGCCACAGCAAAGGTGCCAGCGGGGAAAAGTGATGCTGGTCCTCACTGCCTCCTGGAACCCCTTCAAATGCCCCAGACAATTTGGCCCTCTCTGCTTTCCTGCGCACTCTAGGCTCAAAAGCACCTTTTTTCGCTTTCGCCGCTGTTTGGAGCAAAAAAGACAAACGTCCAGCTTTTGCTGCCACAGCAAAGGTGCCAGCGGGGAAAAGTGATGCTGGTCCTCACTGCCTCCTGGAACCCCTTCAAATGCCCCAGACAATTTGGCCCTCTCTGCTTTCCTGCCGTCTCTATCCTCAAAAGCACCTTTTTTCACTTTTGGCGCCCCCCGGAGAAAAAAAGACAAACATCCAGCTTTTGCTGCCACAGCAAAGGTGCCAGCGGGGAAAAGTGATGCTGGTCCTCACTGCCTCCTGGAACCCCTTCAAATGCCCCAGACAATTTGGCCCTCTCTGCTTTCCTGCGCACTCTAGCCTCAAAAGCACCTTTTTTCGCTTTCGCCGCTGTTTGGAGCAAAAAAGACAAACGTCCAGCTTTTGCTGCCACAGCAAAGGTGCCAGCGGGGAAAAGTGATGCTGGTCCTCACTGCCTCCTGGAACCCCTTCAAATGCCCCAGACAATTTGGCCCTCTCTGCTTTCCTGCCGTCTCTATCCTCAAAAGCACCTTTTTTCACTTTCGGCGCCCCCCGGAGAAAAAAAGACAAACATCCAGCTTTTGCTGCCACAGCAAAGGTGCCAGCGGGGAAAAGTGATGCTGGTCCTCACTGCCTCCTGGAACCCCTTCAAATGCCCCAGACAATTTGGCCCTCTCTGCTTTCCTGCGCACTCTAGCCTCAAAAGCACCTTTTTTCGCTTTCGCCGCTGTTTGGAGCAAAAAAGACAAACGTCCAGCTTTTGCTGCCACAGCAAAGGTGCCAGCGGGGAAAAGTGATGCTGGTCCTCACTGCCTCCTGGAACCCCTTCAAATGCCTCAGACAATTTGGCCCTCTCTGCTTTCCTGCGCACTCTAGGCTCAAAAGCACCTTTTTTCACTTTCGCCGCTCTTTGGAGCAAAAAAGACAAACGTCCAGCTTTTGCTGCCACAGCAAAGGTGCCAGCGGGGAAAAGTGATGCTGGTCCTCACTGCCTCCTGGAACCCCTTCAAATGCCCCAGACAATTTGGCCCTCTCTGCTTTCCTGCGCACTCTAGGCTCAAAAGCACCTTTTTTCGCTTTCGCCGCTGTTTGGAGCAAAAAAGACAAACGTCCAGCTTTTGCTGCCACAGCAAAGGTGCCAGCGGGGAAAAGTGATGCTGGTCCTCACTGCCTCCTGGAACCCCTTCAAATGCCCCAGACAATTTGGCCCTCTCTGCTTTCCTGCCGTCTCTATCCTCAAAAGCACCTTTATTCACTTTCGGCGCCCCCCGGAGAAAAAAAGACAAACGTCCAGCTTTTGCTGCCACAGCAAAGGTGCCAGCGGGGAAAAGTGATGCTGGTCCTCACTGCCTCCTGGAACCCCTTCAAATGCCCCAGACAATTTGGCCCTCTCTGCTTTCCTGCGCACTCTAGGCTCAAAAGCACCTTTTTTCGCTTTCGCCGCTCTTTGGAGCAAAAAAGACAAACGTCCAGCTTTTGCTGCCACAGCAAAGGTGCCAGCGGGGAAAAGTGATGCTGGTCCTCACTGCCTCATGGGACCCCTTCAAATGCCCCACACAATTTGGCCCTCTCTGCTTTCCTGCGCACTCTATCCTCACAAGCACCTTTTTTCGCTTTCGCCGCTGTTTGGAGCAAAAAAGACAAACGTCCAGCTTTTGCTGCCACAGCAAAGGTGCCAGCGGGGAAAAGTGATGCTGGTCCTCACTGCCTCCTGGAACCCCTTCAAATGCCCCAGACAATTTGGCCCTGTCTGTTTTCCTGCCGTCTCTATCCTCAAAAGCACCTTTTTTCACTTTCGGCGCCCCCCGGAGAAAAAAAGACAAACGTCCAGCTTTTGCTGCCACAGCAAAGGTGCCAGCGGGGAAAAGTGATGCTGGTCCTCACTGCCTCCTGGAACCCCTTCAAATGCCCCAGACAATTTGGCCCTCTCTGCTTTCCTGCGCACTCTAGCCTCAAAAGCACCTTTTTTCGCTTTCGCCGCTGTTTGGAGCAAAAAAGACAAACGTCCAGCTTTTGCTGCCACAGCAAAGGTGCCAGCGGGGAAAAGTGATGCTGGTCCTCACTGCCTCCTGGAACCCCTTCAAATGCCCCAGACAATTTGGCCCTCTCTGCTTTCCTGCCGTCTCTATCCTCAAAAGCACCTTTATTCACTTTCGGCGCCCCCCGGAGAAAAAAAGACAAACATCCAGTTTTTGCTGCCACAGCAAAGGTGCCAGCGGGGAAAAGTGATGCTGGTCCTCACTGCCTCCTGGAACCCCTTCAAATGCCCCAGACAATTTGGCCCTCTCTGCTTTCCTGCACACTCTAGGCTCAAAAGCACCTTTTTTCGCTTTCGCCGCTGTTTGGAGCAAAAAAGACAAACGTCCAGCTTTTGCTGCCACAGCAAAGGTGCCAGCGGGGAAAAGTGATGCTGGTCCTCACTGCCTCCTGGAACCCCTTCAAATGCCCCAGACAATTTGGCCCTCTCTGCTTTCCTGCGCACTCTATCCTCAAAAGCACCTTTTTTCGCTTTCGCCGCTGTTTGGAGCAAAAAAGACAAACGTCCAGCTTTTGCTGCCACAGCAAAGGTGCCAGCGGGGAAAAGTGATGCTGGTCCTCACTGCCTCCTGGAACCCCTTCAAATGCCCCAGACAATTTGGCCCTCTCTGCTTTCCTGCCGTCTCTATCCTCAAAAGCACCTTTTTTCACTTTCGGCGCCCCCCGGAGAAAAAAAGACAAACATCCAGCTTTTGCTGCCACAGCAAAGGTGCCAGCGGGGAAAAGTGATGCTGGTCCTCACTGCCTCCTGGAACCCCTTCAAATGCCCCAGACAATTTGGCCCTCTCTGCTTTCCTGCGCACTCTAGGCTCAAAAGCACCTTTTTTCGCTTTCGCCGCTGTTTGGAGCAAAAAAGACAAACGTCCAGCTTTTGCTGCCACAGCAAAGGTGCCAGCGGGGAAAAGTGATGCTGGTCCTCACTGCCTCCTGGAACCCCTTCAAATGCCCCAGACAATTTGGCCCTCTCTGCTTTCCTGCCGTCTCTATCCTCAAAAGCACCTTTTTTCACTTTCGGCGCCCCCCGGAGAAAAAAAGACAAACATCCAGCTTTTGCTGCCACAGCAAAGGTGCCAGCGGGGAAAAGTGATGCTGGTCCTCACTGCCTCCTGGAACCCCTTCAAATGCCCCAGACAATTTGGCCCTCTCTGCTTTCCTGCGCACTCTAGCCTCAAAAGCACCTTTTTTCGCTTTCGCCGCTGTTTGGAGCAAAGAAGACAAACGTCCAGCTTTTGCTGCCACAGCAAAGGTGCCAGCGGGGAAAAGTGATGCTGGTCCTCACTGCCTCCTGGAACCCCTTCAAATGCCCCAGACAATTTGGCCCTCTCTGCTTTCCTGCCCACTCTAGCCTCAAAAGCACCTTTTTTCGCTTTCGCCGCTGTTTGGAGCAAAAAAGACAAACGTCCAGCTTTTGCTGCC
>NW_028128269.1:0-22708 GCF_965231255.1 Vanellus vanellus
GCAAAAGCTGGACGTTTGTCTTTTTTGCTCCAAACAGCGCCGAAAGCGAAAAAAGGTGCTTTTGAGGATAGACTTTTCAGGAAAGCAGAGAGGGCCAAATTGTGTGGGGCATTTGAAGGGGTTCCAGGAGGCAGTGAGAAGCAGCATCACTTTTCCCCGCTGGCACCTTTGCTGTGGCAGCAAAAGCTGGACGTTTGTCTTTTTTGCTCCAAACAGCGCCGAAAGTGAAAAAAGGTGCTTTTGAGGATAGAGTGCGCAGGAAAGCAGAGAGGGCCAAATTGTGTGGGGCATTTGAAGGGGTTCCAGGAGGCAGTGAGAAGCAGCATCACTTTTCCCCGCTGGCACCTTTGCTGTGGCAGCAAAAGCTGGACGTTTGTCTTTTTTGCTCCAAACAGCGCCGAAAGTGAAAAAAGGTGCTTTTGAGGATAGAGTCCTCAGGAAAGCAGAGAGGGCCAAATTGTGTGGGGCATTTGAAGGGGTTCCAGGAGGCAGTGAGAAGCAGCATCACTTTTCCCCGCTGGCACCTTTGCTGTGGCAGCAAAAGCTGGACGTTTGTCTTTTTTGCTCCAAACAGCGCCGAAAGTGAAAAAAGGTGCTTTTGAGGATAGACTTTTCAGGAAAGCAGAGAGGGCCAAATTGTGTGGGGCATTTGAAGGGGTTCCAGGAGGCAGTGAGAAGCAGCATCACTTTTCCCCGCTGGCACCTTTGCTGTGGCAGCAAAAGCTGGACGTTTGTCTTTTTTGCTCCAAACAGCGCCGAAAGTGAAAAAAGGTGCTTTTGAGGATAGAGTGCGCAGGAAAGCAGAGAGGGCCAAATTGTGTGGGGCATTTGAAGGGGTTCCAGGAGGCAGTGAGAAGCAGCATCACTTTTCCCCGCTGGCACCTTTGCTGTGGCAGCAAAAGCTGGACGTTTGTCTTTTTTGCTCCAAACAGCGCCGAAAGTGAAAAAAGGTGCTTTTGAGGATAGCGTGCGCAGGAAAGCACAGAGGGCCAAATTGTGTGGGGCATTTGAAGGGGTTCCAGGAGGCAGTGAGAAGCAGCATCACTTTTCCCCGCTGGCACCTTTGCTGTGGCAGCAAAAGCTGGACGTTTGTCTTTTTGGCTCCGAACAGCGCCGAAAGTGAAAAAAGGTGCTTTTGAGGATAGAGTCCTCAGGAAAGCAGAGAGGGCCAAATTGTGTGGGGCATTTGAAGGGGTTCCAGGAGGCAGTGAGAAGCAGCATCACTTTTCCCCGCTGGCACCTTTGCTGTGGCAGCAAAAGCTGGACGTTTGTCTTTTTTGCTCCAAACAGCGCCGAAAATGAAAAAAGGTGCTTTTGAGGATAGAGTGCGCAGGAAAGCAGAGAGGGCCAAATTGTGTGGGGCATTTGAAGGGGTTCCAGGAGGCAGTGAGAAGCAGCATCACTTTTCCCCGCTGGCACCTTTGCTGTGGCAGCAAAAGCTGGACGTTTGTCTTTTTTTGCTCAAAACACCGGCGAAAGTGAAAAAAGGTGCTTTTGAGGCTAGAGTGCGCAGGAAAGCAGAGAGGGCCAAATTGTGTGGGGCATTTGAAGGGGTTCCAGGAGGCAGTGAGGACCAGCATCACTTTTCCCCACTGGCACCTTTGCTGTGGCAGCAAAAGCTGGACGTTTGTCTTTTTTTGCTCCAAACAGCGGCGAAAGTGAAAAAAGGTGCTTTTGAGGCTAGAGTGCGCAGGAAAGCAGAGAGGGCCAAATTGTGTGGGGCATTTGAAGGGGTTCCAGGAGGCAGTGAGGACCAGCATCACTTTTCCCCGCTGGCACCTTTGCTGTGGCAGCAAAAGCTGGACGTTTGTCTTTTTTTGCTCAAAACAGCGGCGAAAGTGAAAAAAGGTGCTTTGAGGCTATAGCGCGCAGGAAAGCAGAGAGGGCCAAATTGTGTGGGGCATTTGAAGGGGTTCCAGGAGGCAGTGAGAAGCAGCATCACTTTTCCCCGCTGGCACCTTTGCTGTGGCAGCAAAAGCTGGACGTTTGTCTTTTTTGCTCCAAACAGCGCCGAAAGTGAAAAAAGGTGCTTTTGAGGATAGACTTTTCAGGAAAGCAGAGAGGGCCAAATTGTGTGGGGCATTTGAAGGGGTTCCAGGAGGCAGTGAGGACCAGCATCACTTTTCCCCGCTGGCACCTTTGCTGTGGCAGCAAAAGCTGGACGTTTGTCTTTTTTGCTCTGGAGGGCGCCGAAAGGGAAAAAAAGGTGCTTTTGAGGATAGCGTGCGCAGGAAATCAGAGAGGGCCAAATTGTGTGGGGCATTTGAAGGGGTTCCAGGAGGCAGTGAGAAGCAGCATCACTTTTCCCCGCTGGCACCTTTGCTGTGGCAGCAAAAGCTGGACGTTTGTCTTTTTTGCTCCAAACAGCGGCGAAAGTGAAAAAAGGTGCTTTTGAGGATAGAGTCCTCAGGAAAGCAGAGAGGGCCAAATTGTGTGGGGCATTTGAAGGGGTTCCAGGAGGCAGTGAGAAGCAGCATCACTTTTCCCCGCTGGCACCTTTGCTGTGGCAGCAAAAGCTGGACGTTTGTCTTTTTTGCTCCAAACAGCGCCGAAAATGAAAAAAGGTGCTTTTGAGGATAGAGTGCGCAGGAAAGCAGAGAGGGCCAAATTGTGTGGGGCATTTGAAGGGGTTCCAGGAGGCAGTGAGAAGCAGCATCACTTTTCCCCGCTGGCACCTTTGCTGTGACAGCAAAAGCTGGACGTTTGTCTTTTTTGCTCCAAACAGCGCCGAAAGTGAAAAAAGGTGCTTTTGAGGATAGAGTGCGCAGGAAAGCAGAGAGGGCCAAATTGTGTGGGGCATTTGAAGGGGTTCCAGGAGGCAGTGAGAAGCAGCATCACTTTTCCCCGCTGGCACCTTTGCTGTGGCAGCAAAAGCTGGACGTTTGTCTTTTTTGCTCCAAACAGCGCCGAAAGTGAAAAAAGGTGCTTTTGAGGATAGACTTTTCAGGAAAGCAGAGAGGGCCAAATTGTGTGGGGCATTTGAAGGGGTTCCAGGAGGCAGTGAGAAGCAGCATCACTTTTCCCCGCTGGCACCTTTGCTGTGGCAGCAAAAGCTGGACGTTTGTCTTTTTTGCTCCAAACAGCGCCGAAAGTGAAAAAAGGTGCTTTTGAGGATAGAGTGCGCAGGAAAGCAGAGAGGGCCAAATTGTGTGGGGCATTTGAAGGGGTTCCAGGAGGCAGTGAGAAGCAGCATCACTTTTCCCCGCTGGCACCTTTGCTGTGGCAGCAAAAGCTGGACGTTTGTCTTTTTTGCTCCAAACAGCGCCGAAAGTGAAAAAAGGTGCTTTTGAGGATAGCGTGCGCAGGAAAGCACAGAGGGCCAAATTGTGTGGGGCATTTGAAGGGGTTCCAGGAGGCAGTGAGAAGCAGCATCACTTTTCCCCGCTGGCACCTTTGCTGTGGCAGCAAAAGCTGGACGTTTGTCTTTTTGGCTCCGAACAGCGCCGAAAGTGAAAAAAGGTGCTTTTGAGGATAGAGTCCTCAGGAAAGCAGAGAGGGCCAAATTGTGTGGGGCATTTGAAGGGGTTCCAGGAGGCAGTGAGAAGCAGCATCACTTTTCCCCGCTGGCACCTTTGCTGTGGCAGCAAAAGCTGGACGTTTGTCTTTTTTGCTCCAAACAGCGCCGAAAATGAAAAAAGGTGCTTTTGAGGATAGAGTCCGCAGGAAAGCAGAGAGGGCCAAATTGTGTGGGGCATTTGAAGGGGTTCCAGGAGGCAGTGAGAAGCAGCATCACTTTTCCCCGCTGGCACCTTTGCTGTGGCAGCAAAAGCTGGACGTTTGTCTTTTTGGCTCCGAACAGCGCCGAAAGTGAAAAAAGGTGCTTTTGAGGATAGAGTCCTCAGGAAAGCAGAGAGGGCCAAATTGTGTGGGGCATTTGAAGGGGTTCCAGGAGGCAGTGAGAAGCAGCATCACTTTTCCCCGCTGGCACCTTTGCTGTGGCAGCAAAAGCTGGACGTTTGTCTTTTTTGCTCCAAACAGCGCCGAAAATGAAAAAAGGTGCTTTTGAGGATAGAGTGCGCAGGAAAGCAGAGAGGGCCAAATTGTGTGGGGCATTTGAAGGGGTTCCAGGAGGCAGTGAGAAGCAGCATCACTTTTCCCCGCTGGCACCTTTGCTGTGGCAGCAAAAGCTGGACGTTTGTCTTTTTTTGCTCAAAACACCGGCGAAAGTGAAAAAAGGTGCTTTTGAGGATAGAGTGCGCAGGAAAGCAGAGAGGGCCAAATTGTGTGGGGCATTTGAAGGGGTTCCAGGAGGCAGTGAGGACCAGCATCACTTTTCCCCACTGGCACCTTTGCTGTGGCAGCAAAAGCTGGACGTTTGTCTTTTTTTGCTCCAAAAAGCGGCGAAAGTGAAAAAAGGTGCTTTTGAGGCTAGAGTGCGCAGGAAAGCAGAGAGGGCCAAATTGTGTGGGGCATTTGAAGGGGTTCCAGGAGGCAGTGAGGACCAGCATCACTTTTCCCCGCTGGCACCTTTGCTGTGGCAGCAAAAGCTGGACGTTTGTCTTTTTTTGCTCAAAACAGCGGCGAAAGTGAAAAAAGGTGCTTTGAGGCTATAGCGCGCAGGAAAGCAGAGAGGGCCAAATTGTGTGGGGCATTTGAAGGGGTTCCAGGAGGCAGTGAGAAGCAGCATCACTTTTCCCCGCTGGCACCTTTGCTGTGGCAGCAAAAGCTGGACGTTTGTCTTTTTTGCTCCAAACAGCGCCGAAAGTGAAAAAAGGTGCTTTTGAGGATAGACTTTTCAGGAAAGCAGAGAGGGCCAAATTGTGTGGGGCATTTGAAGGGGTTCCAGGAGGCAGTGAGGACCAGCATCACTTTTCCCCGCTGGCACCTTTGCTGTGGCAGCAAAAGCTGGACGTTTGTCTTTTTTGCTCTGGAGGGCGCCGAAAGGGAAAAAAAGGTGCTTTTGAGGATAGCGTGCGCAGGAAATCAGAGAGGGCCAAATTGTGTGGGGCATTTGAAGGGGTTCCAGGAGGCAGTGAGAAGCAGCATCACTTTTCCCCGCTGGCACCTTTGCTGTGGCAGCAAAAGCTGGACGTTTGTCTTTTTTGCTCCAAACAGCGGCGAAAGTGAAAAAAGGTGCTTTTGAGGATAGAGTCCTCAGGAAAGCAGAGAGGGCCAAATTGTGTGGGGCATTTGAAGGGGTTCCAGGAGGCAGTGAGAAGCAGCATCACTTTTCCCCGCTGGCACCTTTGCTGTGGCAGCAAAAGCTGGACGTTTGTCTTTTTTGCTCCAAACAGCGCCGAAAATGAAAAAAGGTGCTTTTGAGGATAGAGTGCGCAGGAAAGCAGAGAGGGCCAAATTGTGTGGGGCATTTGAAGGGGTTCCAGGAGGCAGTGAGAAGCAGCATCACTTTTCCCCGCTGGCACCTTTGCTGTGGCAGCAAAAGCTGGACGTTTGTCTTTTTTGCTCCAAACAGCGCCGAAAGTGAAAAAAGGTGCTTTTGAGGATAGAGTGCGCAGGAAAGCAGAGAGGGCCAAATTGTGTGGGGCATTTGAAGGGGTTCCAGGAGGCAGTGAGAAGCAGCATCACTTTTCCCCGCTGGCACCTTTGCTGTGGCAGCAAAAGCTGGACGTTTGTCTTTTTTGCTCCAAACAGCGCCGAAAGTGAAAAAAGGTGCTTTTGAGGATAGAGTGCGCAGGAAAGCAGAGAGGGCCAAATTGTGTGGGGCATTTGAAGGGGTTCCAGGAGGCAGTGAGAAGCAGCATCACTTTTCCCCGCTGGCACCTTTGCTGTGGCAGCAAAAGCTGGACGTTTGTCTTTTTTGCTCCAAACAGCGCCGAAAGTGAAAAAAGGTGCTTTTGAGGATAGACTTTTCAGGAAAGCAGAGAGGGCCAAATTGTGTGGGGCATTTGAAGGGGTTCCAGGAGGCAGTGAGAAGCAGCATCACTTTTCCCCGCTGGCACCTTTGCTGTGGCAGCAAAAGCTGGACGTTTGTCTTTTTTGCTCCAAACAGCGCCGAAAGTGAAAAAAGGTGCTTTTGAGGATAGAGTGCGCAGGAAAGCAGAGAGGGCCAAATTGTGTGGGGCATTTGAAGGGGTTCCAGGAGGCAGTGAGAAGCAGCATCACTTTTCCCCGCTGGCACCTTTGCTGTGGCAGCAAAAGCTGGACGTTTGTCTTTTTTGCTCCGGAGGGCGCCGAAAGTGAAAAAAGGTGCTTTTGAGGCTAGAGTGCGCAGGAAAGCAGAGAGGGCCAAATTGTGTGGGGCATTTGAAGGGGTTCCAGGAGGCAGTGAGAAGCAGCATCACTTTTCCCCGCTGGCACCTTTGCTGTGGCAGCAAAAGCTGGACGTTTGTCTTTTTTGCTCCAAACAGCGCCGAAAGTGAAAAAAGGTGCTTTTGAGGATAGAGTGCGCAGGAAAGCAGAGAGGGCCAAATTGTGTGGGGCATTTGAAGGGGTTCCAGGAGGCAGTGAGAAGCAGCATCACTTTTCCCCGCTGGCACCTTTGCTGTGGCAGCAAAAGCTGGACGTTTGTCTTTTTTGCTCCAAACAGCGCCGAAAGTGAAAAAAGGTGCTTTTGAGGATAGCGTGCGCAGGAAAGCACAGAGGGCCAAATTGTCTGGGGCATTTGAAGGGGTTCCAGGAGGCAGTGAGAAGCAGCATCACTTTTCCCCGCTGGCACCTTTGCTGTGGCAGCAAAAGCTGGACGTTTGTCTTTTTTGCTCCAAACAGCGCCGAAAGTGAAAAAAGGTGCTTTTGAGGATAGAGTGCGCAGGAAAGCAGAGAGGGCCAAATTGTGTGGGGCATTTGAAGGGGTTCCAGGAGGCAGTGAGGACCAGCATCACTTTTCCCCGCTGGCACCTTTGCTGTGGCAGCAAAAGCTGGACGTTTGTCTTTTTTTGCTCAAAAGAGGGGCGAAAGTGAAAAAAGGTGCTTTTGAGGCTAGAGTGCGCAAGAAAGCAGAGAGGGCCAAATTGTGTGGGGCATTTGAAGGGGTTCCAGGAGGCAGTGAGGACCAGCATCACTTTTCCCCGCTGGCACCTTTGCTGTGGCAGCAAAAGCTGGACGTTTGTCTTTTTTTGCTCAAAAGAGCGGCGAAAGTGAAAAAAGGTGCTTTTGAGGCTAGAGTGCGCAAGAAAGCAGAGAGGGCCAAATTGTGTGGGGCATTTGAAGGGGTTCCAGGAGGCAGTGAGGACCAGCATCACTTTTCCCCGCTGGCACCTTTGCTGTGGCAGCAAAAGCTGGACGTTTGTCTTTTTTTGCTCCAAACAGCGCCGAAAGTGAAAAAAGGTGCTTTTGAGGCTAGAGTGCGCAGGAAAGCAGAGAGGGCCAAATTGTGTGGGGCATTTGAAGGGGTTCCAGGAGGCAGTGAGGACCAGCATCACTTTTCCCCGCTGGCACCTTTGCTGTGGCAGCAAAAGCTGGACGTTTGTCTTTTTTGCTCCAAACAGCGCCGAAAATGAAAAAAGGTGCTTTTGAGGATAGAGTGCGCAGGAAAGCAGAGAGGGCCAAATTGTGTGGGGCATTTGAAGGGGTTCCAGGAGGCAGTGAGAAGCAGCATCACTTTTCCCCGCTGGCACCTTTGCTGTGACAGCAAAAGCTGGACGTTTGTCTTTTTTGCTCCAAACAGCGCCGAAAGTGAAAAAAGGTGCTTTTGAGGATAGAGTGCGCAGGAAAGCAGAGAGGGCCAAATTGTGTGGGGCATTTGAAGGGGTTCCAGGAGGCAGTGAGAAGCAGCATCACTTTTCCCCGCTGGCACCTTTGCTGTGGCAGCAAAAGCTGGACGTTTGTCTTTTTTGCTCCAAACAGCGCCGAAAGTGAAAAAAGGTGCTTTTGAGGATAGAGTGCGCAGGAAAGCAGAGAGGGCCAAATTGTGTGGGGCATTTGAAGGGGTTCCAGGAGGCAGTGAGAAGCAGCATCACTTTTCCCCGCTGGCACCTTTGCTGTGGCAGCAAAAGCTGGACGTTTGTCTTTTTTGCTCTAAACAGCGCCGAAAGTGAAAAAAGGTGCTTTTGAGGATAGAGTGCGCAGGAAAGCAGAGAGGGCCAAATTGTGTGGGGCATTTGAAGGGGTTCCAGGAGGCAGTGAGAAGCAGCATCACTTTTCCCCGCTGGCACCTTTGCTGTGGCAGCAAAAGCTGGACGTTTTTCTTTCTTTGCTCAAAAGAGCGGCGAAAGTGAAAAAAGGTGCTTTTGAGGCTAGAGTGCGCAGGAAAGCAGAGAGGGCCAAATTGTGTGGGGCATTTGAAGGGGTTCCAGGAGGCAGTGAGGACCAGCATCACTTTTCCCCGCTGGCACCTTTGCTGTGGCAGCAAAAGCTGGACGTTTGTCTTTTTTTGCTCAAAACACCGGCGAAAGTGAAAAAAGGTGCTTTTCAGGCTAGAGTGCGCAAGAAAGCAGAGAGGGCCAAATTGTGTGGGGCATTTGAAGGGGTTCCAGGAGGCAGTGAGGACCAGCATCACTTTTCCCCGCTGGCATTTTTGCTGTGGCAGCAAAAGCTGGACGTTTGTCTTTTTTTGCTCAAAACAGCGGCGAAAGTGAAAAAAGGTGCTTTTGAGATTAGACTGCGCAAGAAAGCAGAGAGGGCCAAATTGTGTGGGGCATTTGAAGGGGTTCCAGGAGGCAGTGAGGACCAGCATCACTTTTCCCCGCTGGCACCTTTGCTGTGGCAGCAAAAGCTGGACGTTTGTCTTTTTTTGCTCAAAACACCGGCGAAAGTGAAAAAAGGTGCTTTTGAGGCTAGAGTGCGCAGGAAAGCAGAGAGGGCCAAATTGTGTGGGGCATTTGAAGGGGTTCCAGGAGGCAGTGAGGACCAGCATCACTTTTCCCCACTGGCACCTTTGCTGTGGCAGCAAAAGCTGGACGTTTGTCTTTTTTTGCTCCAAACAGCGGCGAAAGTGAAAAAAGGTGCTTTTGAGGATAGACTTTTCAGGAAAGCAGAGAGGGCCAAATTGTGTGGGGCATTTGAAGGGGTTCCAGGAGGCAGTGAGGACCAGCATCACTTTTCCCCACTGGCACCTTTGCTGTGGCAGCAAAAGCTGGACGTTTGTCTTTTTTTGCTCCAAACAGCGGCGAAAGTGAAAAAAGGTGCTTTTGAGGATAGACTTTTCAGGAAAGCAGAGAGGGCCAAATTGTGTGGGGCATTTGAAGGGGTTCCAGGAGGCAGTGAGGACCAGCATCACTTTTCCCCGCTGGCACCTTTGCTGTGGCAGCAAAAGCTGGACGTTTGTCTTTTTTTGCTCAAAACAGCGGCGAAAGTGAAAAAAGGTGCTTTGAGGCTATAGCGCGCAGGAAAGCAGAGAGGGCCAAATTGTGTGGGGCATTTGAAGGGGTTCCAGGAGGCAGTGAGGACCAGCATCACTTTTCCCCGCTGGCACCTTTGCTGTGGCAGCAAAAGCTGGACGTTTGTCTTTTTTGCTCCAAACAGCGCCGAAAGTGAAAAAAGGTGCTTTTGAGGATAGACTTTTCAGGAAAGCAGAGAGGGCCAAATTGTCTGGGGCATTTGAAGGGGTTCCAGGAGGCAGTGAGGACCAGCATCACTTTTCCCCGCTGGCACCTTTGCTGTGGCAGCAAAAGCTGGACGTTTGTCTTTTTTGCTCTGGAGGGCGCCGAAAGGGAAAAAAAGGTGCTTTTGAGGATAGCGTGCGCAGGAAAGCAGAGAGGGCCAAATTGTGTGGGGCATTTGAAGGGGTTCCAGGAGGCAGTGAGAAGCAGCATCACTTTTCCCCGCTGGCACCTTTGCTGTGGCAGCAAAAGCTGGACGTTTGTCTTTTTTGCTCCAAACAGCGCCGAAAGTGAAAAAAGGTGCTTTTGAGGATAGAGTGCGCAGGAAAGCAGAGAGGGCCAAATTGTCTGGGGCATTTGAAGGGGTTCCAGGAGGCAGTGAGAAGCAGCATCACTTTTCCCCGCTGGCACCTTTGCTGTGGCAGCAAAAGCTGGACGTTTGTCTTTTTTGCTCCAAACAGCGCCGAAAGTGAAAAAAGGTGCTTTTGAGGATAGTGTGCGCAGGAAAGCACAGAGGGCCAAATTGTCTGGGGCATTTGAAGGGGTTCCAGGAGGCAGTGAGAAGCAGCATCACTTTTCCCCGCTGGCACCTTTGCTGTGGCAGCAAAAGCTGGACGTTTGTCTTTTTTGCTCCAAACAGCGGCGAAAGTGAAAAAAGGTGCTTTTGAGGATAGAGTCCTCAGGAAAGCAGAGAGGGCCAAATTGTGTGGGGCATTTGAAGGGGTTCCAGGAGGCAGTGAGAAGCAGCATCACTTTTCCCCGCTGGCACCTTTGCTGTGGCAGCAAAAGCTGGACGTTTGTCTTTTTTGCTCCAAACAGCGCCGAAAGCGAAAAAAGGTGCTTTTGAGGATAGAGTCCTCAGGAAAGCAGAGAGGGCCAAATTGTCTGGGGCATTTGAAGGGGTTCCAGGAGGCAGTGAGAAGCAGCATCACTTTTCCCCGCTGGCACCTTTGCTGTGGCAGCAAAAGCTGGACGTTTGTCTTTTTTGCTCCAAACAGCGCCGAAAGTGAAAAAAGGTGCTTTTGAGGATAGAGTGCGCAGGAAAGCAGAGAGGGCCAAATTGTGTGGGGCATTTGAAGGGGTTCCAGGAGGCAGTGAGAAGCAGCATCACTTTTCCCCGCTGGCACCTTTGCTGTGGCAGCAAAAGCTGGACGTTTGTCTTTTTTGCTCCAAACAGCGCCGAAAGTGAAAAAAGGTGCTTTTGAGGATAGAGTCCTCAGGAAAGCAGAGAGGGCCAAATTGTGTGGGGCATTTGAAGGGGTTCCAGGAGGCAGTGAGAAGCAGCATCACTTTTCCCCGCTGGCACCTTTGCTGTGGCAGCAAAAGCTGGACGTTTGTCTTTTTTGCTCCAAACAGCGCCGAAAATGAAAAAAGGTGCTTTTGAGGATAGAGTGCGCAGGAAAGCAGAGAGGGCCAAATTGTGTGGGGCATTTGAAGGGGTTCCAGGAGGCAGTGAGAAGCAGCATCACTTTTCCCCGCTGGCACCTTTGCTGTGACAGCAAAAGCTGGACGTTTGTCTTTTTTGCTCCAAACAGCGCCGAAAGTGAAAAAAGGTGCTTTTGAGGATAGAGTGCGCAGGAAAGCAGAGAGGGCCAAATTGTGTGGGGCATTTGAAGGGGTTCCAGGAGGCAGTGAGAAGCAGCATCACTTTTCCCCGCTGGCACCTTTGCTGTGGCAGCAAAAGCTGGACGTTTGTCTTTTTTGCTCCAAACAGCGCCGAAAGTGAAAAAAGGTGCTTTTGAGGATAGAGTGCGCAGGAAAGCAGAGAGGGCCAAATTGTGTGGGGCATTTGAAGGGGTTCCAGGAGGCAGTGAGAAGCAGCATCACTTTTCCCCGCTGGCACCTTTGCTGTGGCAGCAAAAGCTGGACGTTTGTCTTTTTTGCTCTAAACAGCGCCGAAAGTGAAAAAAGGTGCTTTTGAGGATAGAGTGCGCAGGAAAGCAGAGAGGGCCAAATTGTGTGGGGCATTTGAAGGGGTTCCAGGAGGCAGTGAGAAGCAGCATCACTTTTCCCCGCTGGCACCTTTGCTGTGGCAGCAAAAGCTGGACGTTTGTCTTTTTTGCTCCAAACAGCGCCGAAAGTGAAAAAAGGTGCTTTTGAGGATAGCGTGCGCAGGAAAGCACAGAGGGCCAAATTGTGTGGGGCATTTGAAGGGGTTCCAGGAGGCAGTGAGAAGCAGCATCACTTTTCCCCGCTGGCACCTTTGCTGTGGCAGCAAAAGCTGGACGTTTGTCTTTTTGGCTCCGAACAGCGCCGAAAGTGAAAAAAGGTGCTTTTGAGGATAGAGTCCTCAGGAAAGCAGAGAGGGCCAAATTGTGTGGGGCATTTGAAGGGGTTCCAGGAGGCAGTGAGAAGCAGCATCACTTTTCCCCGCTGGCACCTTTGCTGTGGCAGCAAAAGCTGGACGTTTGTCTTTTTTGCTCCAAACAGCGCCGAAAATGAAAAAAGGTGCTTTTGAGGATAGAGTGCGCAGGAAAGCAGAGAGGGCCAAATTGTGTGGGGCATTTGAAGGGGTTCCAGGAGGCAGTGAGAAGCAGCATCACTTTTCCCCGCTGGCACCTTTGCTGTGACAGCAAAAGCTGGACGTTTGTCTTTTTTGCTCCAAACAGCGCCGAAAGTGAAAAAAGGTGCTTTTGAGGATAGAGTGCGCAGGAAAGCAGAGAGGGCCAAATTGTGTGGGGCATTTGAAGGGGTTCCAGGAGGCAGTGAGAAGCAGCATCACTTTTCCCCGCTGGCACCTTTGCTGTGGCAGCAAAAGCTGGACGTTTGTCTTTTTTGCTCCAAACAGCGCCGAAAGTGAAAAAAGGTGCTTTTGAGGATAGAGTCCTCAGGAAAGCAGAGAGGGCCAAATTGTGTGGGGCATTTGAAGGGGTTCCAGGAGGCAGTGAGAAGCAGCATCACTTTTCCCCGCTGGCACCTTTGCTGTGGCAGCAAAAGCTGGACGTTTGTCTTTTTTGCTCCAAACAGCGCCGAAAATGAAAAAAGGTGCTTTTGAGGATAGAGTGCGCAGGAAAGCAGAGAGGGCCAAATTGTGTGGGGCATTTGAAGGGGTTCCAGGAGGCAGTGAGAAGCAGCATCACTTTTCCCCGCTGGCACCTTTGCTGTGGCAGCAAAAGCTGGACGTTTGTCTTTTTTGCTCCAAACAGCGCCGAAAGTGAAAAAAGGTGCTTTTGAGGATAGAGTGCGCAGGAAAGCAGAGAGGGCCAAATTGTGTGGGGCATTTGAAGGGGTTCCAGGAGGCAGTGAGAAGCAGCATCACTTTTCCCCGCTGGCACCTTTGCTGTGGCAGCAAAAGCTGGACGTTTGTCTTTTTTGCTCCAAACAGCGCCGAAAGTGAAAAAAGGTGCTTTTGAGGATAGCGTGCGCAGGAAAGCACAGAGGGCCAAATTGTGTGGGGCATTTGAAGGGGTTCCAGGAGGCAGTGAGAAGCAGCATCACTTTTCCCCGCTGGCACCTTTGCTGTGGCAGCAAAAGCTGGACGTTTGTCTTTTTGGCTCCGAACAGCGCCGAAAGTGAAAAAAGGTGCTTTTGAGGATAGAGTCCTCAGGAAAGCAGAGAGGGCCAAATTGTGTGGGGCATTTGAAGGGGTTCCAGGAGGCAGTGAGAAGCAGCATCACTTTTCCCCGCTGGCACCTTTGCTGTGGCAGCAAAAGCTGGACGTTTGTCTTTTTTGCTCCAAACAGCGCCGAAAGTGAAAAAAGGTGCTTTTGAGGATAGAGTGCGCAGGAAAGCAGAGAGGGCCAAATTGTGTGGGGCATTTGAAGGGGTTCCAGGAGGCAGTGAGAAGCAGCATCACTTTTCCCCGCTGGCACCTTTGCTGTGGCAGCAAAAGCTGGACGATTGTCTTTTTTGCTCCAAACAGCGCCGAAAGTGAAAAAAGGTGCTTTTGAGGATAGACTTTTCAGGAAAGCAGAGAGGGCCAAATTGTGTGGGGCATTTGAAGGGGTTCCAGGAGGCAGTGAGAAGCAGCATCACTTTTCCCCGCTGGCACCTTTGCTGTGGCAGCAAAAGCTGGACGTTTGTCTTTTTTGCTCCAAACAGCGCCGAAAATGAAAAAAGGTGCTTTTGAGGATAGAGTGCGCAGGAAAGCAGAGAGGGCCAAATTGTGTGGGGCATTTGAAGGGGTTCCAGGAGGCAGTGAGAAGCAGCATCACTTTTCCCCGCTGGCACCTTTGCTGTGGCAGCAAAAGCTGGACGTTTGTCTTTTTTGCTCCAAACAGCGCCGAAAGTGAAAAAAGGTGCTTTTGAGGATAGACTTTTCAGGAAAGCAGAGAGGGCCAAATTGTGTGGGGCATTTGAAGGGGTTCCAGGAGGCAGTGAGAAGCAGCATCACTTTTCCCCGCTGGCACCTTTGCTGTGGCAGCAAAAGCTGGACGTTTGTCTTTTTTGCTCCAAACAGCGCCGAAAGTCAAAAAAGGTGCTTTTGAGGATAGACTTTTCAGGAAAGCAGAGAGGGCCAAATTGTGTGGGGCATTTGAAGGGGTTCCAGGAGGCAGTGAGAAGCAGCATCACTTTTCCCCGCTGGCACCTTTGCTGTGGCAGCAAAAGCTGGACGTTTGTCTTTTTTGCTCCAAACAGCGCCGAAAGTGAAAAAAGGTGCTTTTGAGGATAGCGTGCGCAGGAAAGCACAGAGGGCCAAATTGTGTGGGGCATTTGAAGGGGTTCCAGGAGGCAGTGAGAAGCAGCATCACTTTTCCCCGCTGGCACCTTTGCTGTGGCAGCAAAAGCTGGACGTTTGTCTTTTTTGCTCCAAACAGCGCCGAAAGTGAAAAATGTGCTTTTGAGGATAGAGTCCTCAGGAAAGCAGAGAGGGCCAAATTGTGTGGGGCATTTGAAGGGGTTCCAGGAGGCAGTGAGAAGCAGCATCACTTTTCCCCGCTGGCACCTTTGCTGTGGCAGCAAAAGCTGGACGTTTGTCTTTTTTGCTCCAAACAGCGCCGAAAATGAAAAAAGGTGCTTTTGAGGATAGAGTGCGCAGGAAAGCAGAGAGGGCCAAATTGTGTGGGGCATTTGAAGGGGTTCCAGGAGGCAGTGAGAAGCAGCATCACTTTTCCCCGCTGGCACCTTTGCTGTGGCAGCAAAAGCTGGACGTTTGTCTTTTTTGCTCCAAACAGCGCCGAAAGTGAAAAAAGGTGCTTTTGAGGATAGAGTGCGCAGGAAAGCAGAGAGGGCCAAATTGTGTGGGGCATTTGAAGGGGTTCCAGGAGGCAGTGAGAAGCAGCATCACTTTTCCCCGCTGGCACCTTTGCTGTGGCAGCAAAAGCTGGACGTTTGTCTTTTTTGCTCCAAACAGCGCCGAAAGTGAAAAAAGGTGCTTTTGAGGATAGACTTTTCAGGAAAGCAGAGAGGGCCAAATTGTGTGGGGCATTTGAAGGGGTTCCAGGAGGCAGTGAGAAGCAGCATCACTTTTCCCCGCTGGCACCTTTGCTGTGGCAGCAAAAGCTGGACGTTTGTCTTTTTTGCTCCAAACAGCGCCGAAAGTGAAAAAAGGTGCTTTTGAGGATAGACTTTTCAGGAAAGCAGAGAGGGCCAAATTGTGTGGGGCATTTGAAGGGGTTCCAGGAGGCAGTGAGAAGCAGCATCACTTTTCCCCGCTGGCACCTTTGCTGTGGCAGCAAAAGCTGGACGTTTGTCTTTTTTGCTCCAAACAGCGCCGAAAGTGAAAAAAGGTGCTTTTGAGGATAGACTTTTCAGGAAAGCAGAGAGGGCCAAATTGTGTGGGGCATTTGAAGGGGTTCCAGGAGGCAGTGAGAAGCAGCATCACTTTTCCCCGCTGGCACCTTTGCTGTGGCAGCAAAAGCTGGACGTTTGTCTTTTTTGCTCCAAACAGCGCCGAAAGTGAAAAAAGGTGCTTTTGAGGATAGACTTTTCAGGAAAGCAGAGAGGGCCAAATTGTGTGGGGCATTTGAAGGGGTTCCAGGAGGCAGTGAGAAGCAGCATCACTTTTCCCCGCTGGCACCTTTGCTGTGGCAGCAAAAGCTGGACGTTTGTCTTTTTTGCTCCAAACAGCGCCGAAAGTGAAAAAAGGTGCTTTTGAGGATAGACTTTTCAGGAAAGCAGAGAGGGCCAAATTGTGTGGGGCATTTGAAGGGGTTCCAGGAGGCAGTGAGAAGCAGCATCACTTTTCCCCGCTGGCACCTTTGCTGTGGCAGCAAAAGCTGGACGTTTGTCTTTTTTGCTCCAAACAGCGCCGAAAGTGAAAAAAGGTGCTTTTGAGGATAGACTTTTCAGGAAAGCAGAGAGGGCCAAATTGTCTGGGGCATTTGAAGGGGTTCCAGGAGGCAGTGAGGACCAGCATCACTTTTCCCCGCTGGCACCTTTGCTGTGGCAGCAAAAGCTGGACGTTTGTCTGTTTTGCTCCGGAGGGCGCCGAAAGTGAAAAAAGGTGCTTTTGAGGATAGCGTGCGCAGGAAAGCAGAGAGGGCCAAATTGTGTGGGGCATTTGAAGGGGTTCCAGGAGGCAGTGAGAAGCAGCATCACTTTTTCCCACTGGCACCTTTGCTGTGGCAGCAAAAGCTGGACGTTTGTCTTTTTTGCTCCAAACAGCGCCGAAAGTGAAAAAAGGTGCTTTTGAGGATAGAGTCCTCAGGAAAGCAGAGAGGGCCAAATTGTGTGGGGCATTTGAAGGGGTTCCAGGAGGCAGTGAGAAGCAGCATCACTTTTCCCCGCTGGCACCTTTGCTGTGGCAGCAAAAGCTGGACGTTTGTCTTTTTTGCTCCAAACAGCGCCGAAAATGAAAAAAGGTGCTTTTGAGGATAGACTTTTCAGGAAAGCAGAGAGGGCCAAATTGTGTGGGGCATTTGAAGGGGTTCCAGGAGGCAGTGAGAAGCAGCATCACTTTTCCCCGCTGGCACCTTTGCTGTGGCAGCAAAAGCTGGACGTTTGTCTTTTTTGCTCCAAACAGCGCCGAAAGTGAAAAAAGGTGCTTTTGAGGATAGAGTGCGCAGGAAAGCAGAGAGGGCCAAATTGTGTGGGGCATTTGAAGGGGTTCCAGGAGGCAGTGAGAAGCAGCATCACTTTTCCCCGCTGGCACCTTTGCTGTGGCAGCAAAAGCTGGACGTTTGTATTTTTTGCTCCAAACAGCGCCGAAAGTGAAAAAAGGTGCTTTTGAGGATAGACTTTTCAGGAAAGCAGAGAGGGCCAAATTGTCTGGGGCATTTGAAGGGGTTCCAGGAGGCAGTGAGAAGCAGCATCACTTTTCCCCGCTGGCACCTTTGCTGTGGCAGCAAAAGCTGGACGTTTGTCTTTTTTTGCTCCAAAGAGCGCCGAAAGTGAAAAAAGGTGCTTTTGAGGATAGACTTTTCAGGAAAGCAGAGAGGGCCAAATTGTGTGGGGCATTTGAAGGGGTTCCAGGAGGCAGTGAGAAGCAGCATCACTTTTCCCCGCTGGCACCTTTGCTGTGGCAGCAAAAGCTGGACGTTTGTCTTTTTCGCTCCAAACAGCGCCGAAAGTGAAAAAAGGTGCTTTTGAGGATAGAGTGCGCAGGAAAGCAGAGAGGGCCAAATTGTGTGGGGCATTTGAAGGGGTTCCAGGAGGCAGTGAGAAGCAGCATCACTTTTCCCCGCTGGCACCTTTGCTGTGGCAGC
This sequence comes from Vanellus vanellus, assembly GCF_965231255.1. Lineage (NCBI taxonomy): Eukaryota > Metazoa > Chordata > Aves > Charadriiformes > Charadriidae > Vanellus > Vanellus vanellus. The sequence goes on from NW_028128269.1 coordinate 17,024, forward strand.
AAAAGCTGGACGTTTGTCTTTTTTGCTCCAAACAGCGCCGAAAGTGAAAAAAGGTGCTTTTGAGGATAGAGTGCGCAGGAAAGCAGAGAGGGCCAAATTGTGTGGGGCATTTGAAGGGGTTCCAGGAGGCAGTGAGAAGCAGCATCACTTTTCCCCGCTGGCACCTTTGCTGTGGCAGCAAAAGCTGGACGTTTGTCTTTTTCGCTCCAAACAGCGCCGAAAGTGAAAAAAGGTGCTTTTGAGGATAGAGTCCTCAGGAAAGCAGAGAGGGCCAAATTGTGTGGGGCATTTGAAGGGGTTCCAGGAGGCAGTGAGAAGCAGCATCACTTTTCCCCGCTGGCACCTTTGCTGTGGCAGCAAAAGCTGGACGTTTGTCTTTTTTGCTCCAAACAGCGGCGAAAGTGAAAAAAGGTGCTTTTGAGGATAGAGTGCGCAGGAAAGCAGAGAGGGCCAAATTGTGTGGGGCATTTGAAGGGGTTCCAGGAGGCAGTGAGAAGCAGCATCACTTTTCCCCGCTGGCACCTTTGCTGTGGCAGCAAAAGCTGGACGTTTGTCTTTTTTGCTCCAAACAGCGCCGAAAGTGAAAAAAGGTGCTTTTGAGGATAGAGTGCGCAGGAAAGCAGAGAGGGCCAAATTGTGTGGGGCATTTGAAGGGGTTCCAGGAGGCAGTGAGAAGCAGCATCACTTTTCCCCGCTGGCACCTTTGCTGTGGCAGCAAAAGCTGGACGTTTGTCTTTTTTGCTCCAAACAGCGCCGAAAGTGAAAAAAGGTGCTTTTGAGGATAGACTTTTCAGGAAAGCAGAGAGGGCCAAATTGTGTGGGGCATTTGAAGGGGTTCCAGGAGGCAGTGAGAAGCAGCATCACTTTTCCCCGCTGGCACCTTTGCTGTGGCAGCAAAAGCTGGACGTTTGTCTTTTTTGCTCCAAACAGCGCCGAAAGTGAAAAAAGGTGCTTTTGAGGATAGAGTGCGCAGGAAAGCAGAGAGGGCCAAATTGTGTGGGGCATTTGAAGGGGTTCCAGGAGGCAGTGAGAAGCAGCATCACTTTTCCCCGCTGGCACCTTTGCTGTGGCAGCAAAAGCTGGACGTTTGTCTTTTTTGCTCCAAACAGCGCCGAAAGTGAAAAAAGGTGCTTTTGAGGATAGACTTTTCAGGAAAGCAGAGAGGGCCAAATTGTGTGGGGCATTTGAAGGGGTTCCAGGAGGCAGTGAGGACCAGCATCACTTTTCCCCGCTGGCACCTTTGCTGTGGCAGCAAAAGCTGGACATTTGTCTTTTTTGCTCCAAACAGCGCCGAAAGTGAAAAAAGGTGCTTTTGAGGATAGAGTGCGCAGGAAAGCAGAGAGGGCCAAATTGTCTGGGGCATTTGAAGGGGTTCCAGGAGGCAGTGAGAAGCAGCATCACTTTTCCCCGCTGGCACCTTTGCTGTGGCAGCAAAAGCTGGACGTTTGTCTTTTTTGCTCCAAACAGCGCCGAAAGTGAAAAAAGGTGCTTTTGAGGATAGACTTTTCAGGAAAGCAGAGAGGGCCAAATTGTGTGGGGCATTTGAAGGGGTTCCAGGAGGCAGTGAGAAGCAGCATCACTTTTCCCCGCTGGCACCTTTGCTGTGGCAGCAAAAGCTGGACGTTTGTCTTTTTTGCTCCAAACAGCGCCGAAAGTGAAAAAAGGTGCTTTTGAGGATAGAGTCCTCAGGAAATCAGAGAGGGCCAAATTGTGTGGGGCATTTGAAGGGGTTCCAGGAGGCAGTGAGAAGCAGCATCACTTTTCCCCGCTGGCACCTTTGCTGTGGCAGCAAAAGCTGGACGTTTGTCTTTTTTGCTCCAAACAGCGCCGAAAATGAAAAAAGGTGCTTTTGAGGATAGAGTGCGCAGGAAAGCAGAGAGGGCCAAATTGTCTGGGGCATTTGAAGGGGTTCCAGGAGGCAGTGAGAAGCAGCATCACTTTTCCCCGCTGGCACCTTTGCTGTGGCAGCAAAAGCTGGACGTTTGTCTTTTTTGCTCCAAACAGCGCCGAAAGTGAAAAAAGGTGCTTTTGAGGATAGACTTTTCAGGAAAGCAGAGAGGGCCAAATTGTGTGGGGCATTTGAAGGGGTTCCAGGAGGCAGTGAGAAGCAGCATCACTTTTCCCCGCTGGCACCTTTGCTGTGGCAGCAAAAGCTGGACGTTTGTCTTTTTTGCTCCAAACAGCGCCGAAAGTGAAAAAAGGTGCTTTTGAGGATAGAGTGCGCAGGAAAGCAGAGAGGGCCAAATTGTGTGGGGCATTTGAAGGGGTTCCAGGAGGCAGTGAGAAGCAGCATCACTTTTCCCCGCTGGCACCTTTGCTGTGGCAGCAAAAGCTGGACGTTTGTCTTTTTTGCTCCAAACAGCGCCGAAAGTGAAAAAAGGTGCTTTTGAGGATAGACTTTTCAGGAAAGCAGAGAGGGCCAAATTGTGTGGGGCATTTGAAGGGGTTCCAGGAGGCAGTGAGAAGCAGCATCACTTTTCCCCGCTGGCACCTTTGCTGTGGCAGCAAAAGCTGGACGTTTGTCTTTTTTGCTCCAAACAGCGCCGAAAGTGAAAAAAGGTGCTTTTGAGGATAGACTTTTCAGGAAAGCAGAGAGGGCCAAATTGTCTGGGGCATTTGAAGGGGTTCCAGGAGGCAGTGAGAAGCAGCATCACTTTTCCCCGCTGGCACCTTTGCTGTGGCAGCAAAAGCTGGACGTTTGTCTTTTTTGCTCCAAACAGCGCCGAAAGTGAAAAAAGGTGCTTTTGAGGATAGAGTGCGCAGGAAAGCAGAGAGGGCCAAATTGTCTGGGGCATTTGAAGGGGTTCCAGGAGGCAGTGAGAAGCAGTATCACTTTTCCCCGCTGGCACCTTTGCTGTGGCAGCAAAAGCTGGACGTTTGTCTTTTTTGCTCCAAACAGCGCCGAAAGTGAAAAAAGGTGCTTTTGAGGATAGACTTTTCAGGAAAGCAGAGAGGGCCAAATTGTGTGGGGCATTTGAAGGGGTTCCAGGAGGCAGTGAGAAGCAGCATCACTTTTCCCCGCTGGCACCTTTGCTGTGGCAGCAAAAGCTGGACGTTTGTCTTTTTTGCTCCAAACAGCGGCGAAAGTGAAAAAAGGTGCTTTTGAGGATAGAGTCCTCAGGAAAGCAGAGAGGGCCAAATTGTGTGGGGCATTTGAAGGGGTTCCAGGAGGCAGTGAGAAGCAGCATCACTTTTCCCCGCTGGCACCTTTGCTGTGGCAGCAAAAGCTGGACATTTGTCTTTTTTGCTCCAAACAGCGCCGAAAGTGAAAAAAGGTGCTTTTGAGGATAGAGTGCGCAGGAAAGCAGAGAGGGCCAAATTGTGTGGGGCATTTGAAGGGGTTCCAGGAGGCAGTGAGAAGCAGCATCACTTTTCCCCGCTGGCACCTTTGCTGTGGCAGCAAAAGCTGGACGTTTGTCTTTTTTGCTCCAAACAGCGCCGAAAGTGAAAAAAGGTGCTTTTGAGGATAGACTTTTCAGGAAAGCAGAGAGGGCCAAATTGTGTGGGGCATTTGAAGGGGTTCCAGGAGGCAGTGAGAAGCAGCATCACTTTTCCCCGCTGGCACCTTTGCTGTGGCAGCAAAAGCTGGACGTTTGTCTTTTTTGCTCCAAACAGCGCCGAAAGTGAAAAAAGGTGCTTTTGAGGATAGAGTGCGCAGGAAAGCAGAGAGGGCCAAATTGTGTGGGGCATTTGAAGGGGTTCCAGGAGGCAGTGAGAAGCAGCATCACTTTTCCCCGCTGGCACCTTTGCTGTGGCAGCAAAAGCTGGACGTTTGTCTTTTTTGCTCCAAACAGCGCCGAAAGTGAAAAAAGGTGCTTTTGAGGATAGACTTTTCAGGAAAGCAGAGAGGGCCAAATTGTGTGGGGCATTTGAAGGGGTTCCAGGAGGCAGTGAGAAGCAGCATCACTTTTCCCCGCTGGCACCTTTGCTGTGGCAGCAAAAGCTGGACGTTTGTCTTTTTTGCTCCAAACAGCGCCGAAAGTGAAAAAAGGTGCTTTTGAGGATAGACTTTTCAGGAAAGCAGAGAGGGCCAAATTGTGTGGGGCATTTGAAGGGGTTCCAGGAGGCAGTGAGAAGCAGCATCACTTTTCCCCGCTGGCACCTTTGCTGTGGCAGCAAAAGCTGGACGTTTGTCTTTTTTGCTCCAAACAGCGGCGAAAGTGAAAAAAGGTGCTTTTGAGGATAGAGTGCGCAGGAAAGCAGAGAGGGCCAAATTGTGTGGGGCATTTAAAGGGGTTCCAGGAGGCAGTGAGAAGCAGCATCACTTTTCCCCGCTGGCACCTTTGCTGTGGCAGCAAAAGCTGGACGTTTGTCTTTTTTGCTCCAAACAGCGCCGAAAGCGAAAAAAGGTGCTTTTGAGGATAGACTTTTCAGGAAAGCAGAGAGGGCCAAATTGTGTGGGGCATTTGAAGGGGTTCCAGGAGGCAGTGAGAAGCAGCATCACTTTTCCCCGCTGGCACCTTTGCTGTGGCAGCAAAAGCTGGACGTTTGTCTTTTTTGCTCCAAACAGCGCCGAAAGTGAAAAAAGGTGCTTTTGAGGATAGAGTCCTCAGGAAATCAGAGAGGGCCAAATTGTGTGGGGCATTTGAAGGGGTTCCAGGAGGCAGTGAGAAGCAGCATCACTTTTCCCCGCTGGCACCTTTGCTGTGGCAGCAAAAGCTGGACGTTTGTCTTTTTTGCTCCAAACAGCGCCGAAAATGAAAAAAGGTGCTTTTGAGGATAGAGTGCGCAGGAAATCAGAGAGGGCCAAATTGTGTGGGGCATTTGAAGGGGTTCCAGGAGGCAGTGAGAAGCAGCATCACTTTTCCCCGCTGGCACCTTTGCTGTGGCAGCAAAAGCTGGACGTTTGTCTTTTTTGCTCCAAACAGCGCCGAAAGTGAAAAAAGGTGCTTTTGAGGATAGAGTTTTCAGGAAAAGCAGAGAGGGCCAAATTGTGTGGGGCATTTGAAGGGGTTCCAGGATCCGCGCAGTGAGAAGCAGCATCACTTTTCCCCGCTGGCACCTTTGCTGTGGCAGCAAAAGCTGGACATTTGTCTTTTTTGCTCCAAACAGCGCCGAAAGTGAAAAAAGGTGCTTTTGAGGATAGAGTGCGCAGGAAAGCAGAGAGGGCCAAATTGTCTGGGGCATTTGAAGGGGTTCCAGGAGGCAGTGAGAAGCAGCATCACTTTTCCCCGCTGGCACGTTTGCTGTGGCAGCAAAAGCTGGACGTTTGTCTTTTTTGCTCCAAACAGCGCCGAAAGTGAAAAAAGGTGCTTTTGAGGATAGAGTGCGCAGGAAAGCAGAGAGGGCCAAATTGTGCTGGGGCATTTGAAGGGGTTCCAGGAGGCAGTGAGAAGCAGCATCACTTTTCCCCGCTGGCACCTTTGCTGTGGCAGCAAAAGCTGGACGTTTGTCTTTTTTGCTCCAAACAGCGCCGAAAGTGAAAAAAGGTGCTTTTGAGGATAGAGTGCGCAGGAAAGCAGAGAGGGCCAAATTGTGTGGGGCATTTGAAGGGGTTCCAGGAGGCAGTGAGAAGCAGCATCACTTTTCCCCGCTGGCACCTTTGCTGTGGCAGCAAAAGCTGGACGTTTGTCTTTTTTGCTTCCAAACAGCGCCGAAAAGTGAAAAAAGGTGCTTTTTGAGGATAGAGTGCGCAGGAAAGCAGAGAGGGCCAAATTGTGGTGGGGCATTTGAAGGGGTTCCAGG
>NW_028128268.1:0-46338 GCF_965231255.1 Vanellus vanellus
CCCAACTGCTGTGCGCAGTGCCAGAAGCCACCCACACCCTCCCAGCACACAACCCAGCGTGGTCCCCTTCCACGAGCCATCCCACAAGACCCTCTCCAGCTCCTCTGCCCCACGTCACCCTCCCACCAGAGCCTCCCTCACACAGGAGGCCACGCTCAAGCCTCAGGGAGGAGCCACGCTTGTATCCACTCTGCTCCTGGGGGAAGACCTCCCGTGAGCTGCTCTCACATCCCCCCCCGGCTAGCCAGAGCCATTTTCCAAAGGCAGCCCCTTCTCCAGCTAAAGACCTGGCGAGAGCCTCCCATGGCCTCACTCAGCCCACGCTGTCCCCAGATCTTCCCCACGGGCTGTGGCTCTGCACCCTGAGCCCTGCAGTCACAGCTGGGGTCAGCTGCAGCTCCTCTAAGGTCGGCTGGAGGAGGCCGTAACGCAAGCAGCACCACCTTTCGGGCCACATCCAGGCACAGGATGAAAATTGAGGCAAAGCAGCGATCTGATCTGACCACCAGAAAGCTGTTCCTCCCACAGCCCCTTCCCACAGAGATTATGACTAACAGAGACATCCCTCTTGCACAGCGTTTGTGCAGGAGAGCATCAGGGTGCGGAAAAGCTCAGCATAAAAGCACGTGAGGAGTTTACGCTGATGTGTGAAATGAATGTACGCATCTGTTTCAGACCTACTAAAGCCAAAGGGGTTAATTCCTCCTCTAGGGCTGCAGGAGGAAGTCCGAGCTAGAAATGTTTGGGCCGGCATGAGCGAGCACTCGGGTGTTATCATCTAATGGATGAGAACACGGATGGATAACAGTGGATAAAGGAGTTGCCTGGGAGATGCCACGGGACAGCAAGAGCTGGACACTGACTTTTAGGGACTGGCAGCCAAGGACTGGAACAAACGCAGACTTCACCCCAAATGTGATTCGGCTGCAAGTGTGAGCAAGGACCGGTCATGAGACCAGGCGGTACGCGGGCTGCTGCAGAGACAGAGAGGAAGTCCTCCACCCCGAGGGGCAGAGACCGGCTGAGGCACCCCGACGAGCATGTGTCACACCCCAGCATTTCAGCTGTAGCTCCTTCTGGCCCAGCTTTGAGGAGACCGTCCTGCATCGGTCAAGCCACGTGGAGCTCGTCTGTGCTCAACAGGAGCCAGAGGAAAGCCAGAGCCGGGCCTGCGGCTGCAGGAGCCACGGGAGCTGCTTTGCAAACCGCCATGTGCCGAGCACGTGGCGCGGAGGGGAGCGATGCCACAGGGACGGCCACCTGGGAGCGCGGTGATGCCCGCCAGCAGGCACCCCTGCCCACTGCTGCCTGCGCCCTCAGCCGGGGGCTCTGCCGTCTACTTCCCACACCCGGAGAGTCACCGGGCAGAGGCTCCCGGCCCGGGTGGCCACACGCGGCCCTGGGGACACCGTCCGGGGCCTGTGCTTCCCGCGTGTGGGGCAAGAGAGAGCCATGCCGACACGGTGCCCGGCCGGGGTAAGCGGGAGGCAGTGGGCTCCGACGGGGACGGGGCCGGGCTCCGAGGGCGGGCCCGGGACCGCCGAGCCCCGGGGCCGGTGCTCTGGAAGGATCGCTGTGGGGGCCGGGAAAGGCCGCGACGTCCCAGGAGCAGGACCCCCCCAAGACGGGCACCCCCTCAGGGCGGGATCGGGACCGGGGGCGACACCCTGACAAATCGCGACTCCGCTCGGACCGGGCCCCCTCAGCCCGGGGGCGGGACGGGGACCCCCGGGACCCCTCCGCGCCGCCGCCGCCGCCGCCCCGCGCCCACCTGCCTCCCGCAGGGAGCCGCGCATGTGGAGCGCACCATCGCGCCGCGGGGCGCGGGGGGGGCCGGCGGCCGGAGCGGGCATGTTTACACGGGGGCCGAGGGGGGCGGCATCGGCGCGGCCCCCCCCTCCCCCCCCCGACGCCGCGGCACAAATGGTCTCTTCCTCGCGCTCTATTTAATCCCCGCCGCTGCCGCACCGCCGGCTCCAGACCGGAGAGCAGCGCCGCGCCGCGCCCGGTGCCGCCGCCTCTGCGCTGCGGCTCGGCTCCGCTCCTCTCGCCTCGGCCCCGCGGGCGCCCGCTGCCACCATGCTGCCCCCCACCCTCGGCCTCCTGCTGCTCCTCGCCTGCTTCGGCAGCGCCCGGGGAAACCTCTCCCGCGACGGTGAGTGGCGGCGCCGGTACCGGGCGAGTCCCTTCCCCCCCCCCCCCCCCCCCCATCATCACTCAGCCCGTCGCGGCGGGGACCGGCGGGACGCGCCCCTCCCTCTTGCTGCGGGGGAGGACCGGCGACGCGCGAGCGGCAGGTGCGGGGGGGCGGTGGCGCGCGGGGCCGCGCCGTTATGTGGGTCAGGCGCGGCGGGGCCCGACAGGTGCCGCCGCCCCGGCCCCGCCCCGGCCCTGCCCTCCCCTCGGGGCCCGCCCGCGCCGGCACCGGGCGGGGGCGGCCGGCGGGGCTCAAGGTCACGGCGGCGCCGGTGCTGCCCGCCGTGTCCCCCCATCGCCGCGCACCGCCCGGGGCGGGGCCGGGGCCGGGGCGGCGGAAGGTTCCAGACAGGGCCCGGCGGGCGGCGGCGGAGCCCGGCCCCTCCCGGCGCTGCCCGCGGCGGGGCCCGGCGGATGGAAACTCTCCTGTGGGGAGGAGCCCTCCCCCCCCGCAGGAGTCGGTGGTGACGCCCGGGGGTGGAGGGGGAGGCGGGGGATGGAGCCCCCGGGGGGACGGCGGTGACCTCCCTGGGGTGGGGAGACCCTTCCCCGGCATGGGGCGGGTTCCCGGTTCTCCCCCGCAGAGCCGGGAGCACTCGGTGGGAGCTGCCCGGTCGGAGCCCCCCTCCCTGGGGTGGTGCGCCGCGGGGAAGGGCAGCTGCCCCCCACCCCCCGCTGCCGGGGTGTGTGGTGGCATCCCCGCATCGGGCCGGTGCTGGGGGTCTGCGTGCAGGGAGCGCGGGGCTGTGATGGAGCATCAGCCGTGGAGACAAAGGGTGTTTACCCACCGTACGCCGCGGCGGGCAGCGCGCTGTGGGGCGAGGCAGCGGCGATGAGGTGCTGCAAAGCCAATGTGATTTTTTTGGTACGGGCTCATCAGCGGCAGCACCGTGTTGTGTCCATAACCGTTCGACTGCGGAGTCCGTGCCGGATTGCCAGGGCTCGACGCTTAGGGCCTGCGATTCCTGCCGGGCTGCTGGCAGCTGCGTTTGCTGTGTCGGGAGTTGCTGGTGATGATAAAATTGCTGCTGCGTGTGTCTGGATGGGGAGCAGGTCGTGGGGAGATGCAGCAGCTGTCTGGGGCATGGGCTCTACCCCTGGTCTGCGCATCGTGTTTTGGGGGTTGTTGCGGAGGCTGATGGTGGGAGAGGGTCCAGTCGCCATCCGAGTCCCTGCCTGTGGCTCATCAGAAGCAGGGAGGTAATTTTGGCACGAGGACGTGGCCCTGGGATCAAGGGTCTTGTGGGCTGTTGTGGCGGAGGGAGTGTGGCCAGGGGGTGAGAGCCCTGAACCCCCTCCTGCCTGTGCTGGAGCAAGGATCAAGCCTCCCCCAGCAGGTGCCTCCCGGTGGCCCATCCCTTTGGTGGAGGAGGCCACTGTCACAGGCAGACTCACTGTAGGGGCTGGTGTGGGCTGGTGGCTGTGTTCCCATCCACGAATCCCAGGATTTATTCTGGTTATGGCCATGGTCCTCCCACAGGTGCCCGAAAGAGTCACTCAGGTGTGGGTGATGCTCAGTCCCACGGTGCAGGGATGTCCTGGCATCCCGCACGTGATGATGCTCGGCACGTGGGTCGCAGCCAGGCAGGAGGGGGTGGCCAAGCAGCCCAGCTTACCAGGGAGGGGTGGCCATCACCTGAAGTTGTGTGCAGTCCGAGGGCAGGATGCGGTCTGGATGATGACACTGCAAGATTTCTTCCAGGGCTGGCCGGCTGCTGTGGCCCAGCCCTGGCCATGAGCTGCCAGGCTCTTCATTGTCCAGCCTGGAAAGACAAATGGACCACCAAAAAGACTTTAGGAGCGGAGGAGATGGATGGTTGAAAGATGCTTGAAAAGAAGCTGCTGGCACGTCTTCGCTGTCACTGCCTTACCCTCATGCCCCTCAGCCATCAGCTCCCAGCGTGGCTTCTCCGGCTTGGAAGTCCCCTCTGCAGCACTCTTCTTGGGGCAGAGGTGGAGTAGCTGTCTCCTCTCCTCGAAGAAATGCTCCTCCGGTGTTCTGGATTTCAAAGCTACAACCATGGCAGAGCCCCTGGAAGCTGCCTGGGTGCTGGAAGCGCTGGTGCTTCACACCGAGGCTGTGTTTGTGCACTTGGCTGGTGTTGTGCTGCTGTCGGCAGATTTCTGAGTGTTTGGGCTGGATGCGTGGTTGTCCTTGCTGTGAGGATTATTCCCCCCGTGGAGTTATTCCACTCCAGAGTTGTGTAACCCTTTTGTTTGAACAGTGCCCTACTGTTGTCCCATGGGAAGCCACAATATGCCAAAACCAGACTTCTTGGGGCTGTTTTTCCCTGTGCTCAGTAGCAACCTCATCCTGCTGTGGCACCAGCACTGTGGGCTCTGAGCATCCCTTGACGTGCAGCGCAAGGACCACCACCATCCTATGACACCAATGGGGGAGACTGGGCAGCCTCAGTGGCAGAGCAGGGAGCTGAGCTTAGGTCTTGCATCCGGTTATCTCCCACCATATCAGAGCTGCTGCACTCATTGTGTGTGTTTCTCTTCCTGGGGGAAGCTTTACTGTTGAGGGTCTTAGAGCTGGGTCTGCCTGACCGATTATAGATGCCACAGCAGGGGGACCAGGGCTGCTCCATCTCCTCCTGTAGATGCCAAAGCTGGTTAGGTGACTTGTGCCCGTGCCTCCCTGTAGGCTGAGGAGAGTCTGGAGACCATCGTGAGATGTCTGAAGCCAGGCGAGATGAGCTCCCTGCCTGGTGTTTGCTGAGAGATGGATTCAGGAGACTGTGCCCTTACTGGAAGGTGGCTTCATCTTTATGAAGCTGCTGGAGGTGTCTGCTTGGCCGGACCATGCAGGAGGAGCTTTCTCTGTCCCGGGGAAATGCCCTGTGCTTCCAGCCAGTGTCCTTTCTGTAAGAAGTCATCCGCCCTGCCTGCATGGGAACAGTGTCTCACGGTAGGAGCATAGGGGTGGGAAAGAGGTTTGGACTCCCACGGGGCTTTTACCATCTCTAGCCTTAGAGCAGATGATGGCTGTAGTTCCTGTAGTCCTGTTCCCTCAGCTTTGGGGAGATGTCAGCACTGGTCCTGAGCCGGATTGCAGGGTGCTGTGTGCGACCTCCAGCCTGTAGCATCGGCCCCAGGCCCGCAGCAGGGGCGCTCTGGGGAGGGTGCCCTGGTGTGCAGAAGTGGGATGGTGGAAGCCCGGTAGTTGTCTGAAGCTAACCTAATCCTTTGCTTGCTGCTCACGGCAGTGCTTTTACCCAACTAATGTGTGCAAATGCCCTGTTCTCGCATGTCATTAGGGCTTACCATATGCTACAAGTCTCTTTCTGTGCCAGCACAAGCCCTTGGCGCTAGAGTAGAGGAAGCGGTGACAACCCTGGTGAGGCGGTGGTGTGCAGGCATGAGAAGCGGGAGTGCGACCTATCTGCATCACTCGGTACCTGGATGGCCTGATTTTTTGGATGACTCTGATCAGCTGCCTGGGGCAAGTGAGCTGTTCTCGTGGCGGTGATGCAGCTGGGATCAGCGTGTCAGCCAGAGGAGAGCATCCCCCTGCGAGCAGCCAGGCAGAGGGAGCTGGATGGGGAGCGCGAAAGCCACCACTCAGCTGTCTGGCACAATGCGTTAGGCTCAACAGGCAATGCTGGATTTTAAGACAATACGTGGGATCAAGTGCCGCAGAGCTGCCCCGCCGCATACCCAGACGGTGAGGGGATGTGCTGGCACTGCTACCGTGGGACAGGAATTTTGCCGCTGTCCCGATAATGCCTCAGGTTTTGGCATGGTCTGCGATGCTGAGGCCAGGGTGTTTGCTGGGAGCGTGGCGACTTGGTGTGCTGGCCAGAGGAGGAATCACCAACAGACAGGTGTTGCTGCTGAACCACGAGTTGAGGGCCTCCCAAGTATGGGTACGATTCCTTCTCTGGAAGGAGATGGAGGGAAGCACCCTACTTGCCCAGGATTCCCTGCTTGTGAGGTCTCCGGCATGCTAGACGCTGCCTCTTCTCCCTCTGGCTGACGTTCTCGCCTCGCCAGGGGTGTTGGAATTGCTGGAGTAACTGGAGGCGTCTACATCTGGGTAGTCACCCTGGTGCTGGCACGGCCAGGCACTTAGCCAGATGGAGGAATCTGTTAAAGCTAACATTTTTGTTTGTTTTCACTAGGTTGGTTTTAACCTAGTTTTACCCGAATCCAGGGTGTCGTGTGACCATTCGGGTCCTTGCAGGAGAGGAGCAGCATGAGGGAGGATGTGGTGCAGGATGTGAACACGTGTCCATGGTGCCTTTGCTGGTGGCAGCGCCAGTGCGGTGGTCTTGGAGCTTGGTGGGCTCTCCTTCCATGCTGCTGAGCTTATTCTGGGTCCCATGGTTTGCTGTTGTGTTAGAGCTGCTGCAGAGCATGGTCTGCTTGTGCAGGCACCTTCTGGGAAGTCCTCTGCTCCCTGTGCCAGCACTTGGCGTGGTACTGCCGATGCCCAGCCTTGTCTCCATCTGAACTGCTCTCCAGGTTCCTTTTACAGCCCAGGCAATGGCTTGGCCATGCAGGTCATCTGACGCTGTGTCTGCACAGATTGAATTGCCTCCTCATCGCTTGGCTCTTCAGTGACTCCATGGGACATTGAAGGTGATGCCAGCGCTGTAACACCCACGTAGTCAGATGTATCTGATCCTCATCTTCTGAATTACTGGGTCAGCTCAGCTTGAACCATCTGGTCCAGTTCTTTCCCCTCTGCTCTTGGCCAGGCACCCGCAGCTGTGAAGCAATGCAGCAGCAGAGCCTTCATCATGCGGTGATGGTGAGGTGTAAGCGGTCTCCCTGGTGCCTCAAATCTCCTGTCCACCTGCCGGAGCAGGTGGGGGATGAGGCTCTCCATCCTGCTGTCACCCAGGGCTGTATCAGCCCCTCTGCTGTGGCCAGTGCTGGGCTGTGCAGTCGCTGTGGCAGAGGGAGGGCCAGTAAAGCTGTGTTGTGTTTGGGCAGCCCTGACATCAGAAACACTAACCCGGATGAGGCTACCTAAAATGAGCAGTCAATAACAGTGGAGGGAGGCGGAGAAGCAGAGATGTGCAACGAGGGCTGGGCGAGAATGTGCTTAACCATTCCGGTCACCTGCCTGGCGTCACGCTCTGCCTCCGCTGGGACGCGGGCTGAGGGCATAGGGACCGGTGTGCACGGGCAGGTGTCGGATGCTGCAGCTCTTGCTGCTCAGGGATTGTGGAGGCTCCCCAGTGTCACAGGGACATGTTGGAGGGCAGTGGTGCTTGCTGCGGAGCCGAACGGCGGCATCTTTCCAGGAGAGCCCCGAGTTTGCCTGTGGCTGTGGAGCAGCAGAGCTGTGAGCTTTCCCCTTGTTGCCACAGGGCCCTACTGAAGGGGACCTGCCCCTTCCTCAGGCGGTGCTCCAGGCAGTGCTTCATCTACAGACGCTCTTCCTCCACTTAAAACGCTTCAGATAGTATATTTGCTGGCGAGCCCAATGTGGGGCATTAGCTTTTCCAGACCACTGCTTTTGCTGCTACTCTCAGGCCATCATTTCCAGGCAAAGCCCATTCTGACGCTTGGTCTGAGGGGCCCGTGGAGCAGAGAGCAGCAGGCCACCGGCTGTGCAGGAGCTGCGCTCACTTTCTATGCCTGGAGACCAGCACAAGGCTGACTGTGCCAGAAGACAGGCTTGTTGGGACCCCATTGCCCCGTTGGGGGTTGGACTAGATGATCTCCAGAGGTGCCTTCCAACCCTGACCATTCTGTGACCTGGTTTCTAGAGGTGGGCTGTGTTTGGTGGTCTCCTTGCCGGCGCTGTGCCCAGGGCAGTAACTCCTTGTGCTCTGTTCTGCTGCTGTCAGGCTGGTGCTCTGCTCTCCTCCTGGTCTGACGTGCAGTGGAAGCTGTGGAGGGACGGGCCCGGTGGTGCGGCGTGCTGCCGATGGTGCTCCTGCCGTGGCTGCGTGCGGCAGGGCTCTGCTCTTTGCTTGTCTGTAAACACCTTTAACCCCAAGCAGGTGAACACAGCAGCAGGTCAGTGTCATGACATTTTTCTGGGGGGACTCCGTTTTGCCTCTCCACATCTCACCAGCTTTGGTTTTTGGCTTTTTTTTGTCTCCCTGTGCTGCTGGGGACTTCATCTCCAAAAGGAACAGACCGCGCAACAGCGGAGGTGACCTGGTGGGCTACAGCTAAAGCTGAGAGCTCTCTGCTCTCCCTGGGCATCCACTGCGATGTGGAGAGCCGCTGCTGCAGCTGGGCACAACACAGCATCCATGGCAGTGGACTGAACCTGTCTTTGGAAATTAGTCTTCCCCCCCCCCCCCATCTTTCTGGGAAGTCAGGAGGAGGTGGTGGTGTGTGGTGCATGTTGGCAGGCGCGCTGTCCCCTGGGAGGGGAGCAGAGCTGCCAGGGTCTCCCCGTTTCTTATTTCTGCTGTAAATATCCTCTTACAGAACCTTGTGTGTTTAATCCTCAGACAGTTGGGAGTGACAGTTTCTCATGCCAGCCTGGGCAGAGCTCCGCTGCGAGTGTTCAGAGGCCTGCGAAGCTGCAAGCAATGTACTAGGCCATCCGAAGCAGCCATTTCTGAGACACCTCGCTGGGCAGGCGGGAGATCCTTAAAACAGAACTGTCAAAGCAAAGAGCTCGTTCCCTTGGCAACAGTCATGTTGGAGATTGGCCTTAGGGAAGGAGCTAAAAAACATGCTCAAAAAAAGTAGTTATCAGCTGTTTGCTGTCAAACTGGAGGAGGGCCCAGGGAGAGGGGTCACCCTGCCCGGCTCCGCTCGCTGCTGCCCTGTGCCGGTGGGAGGCCTGAGATGGCAGGGTCTGAGTGAGCTTGCTGCTTGTCCTCGAGGGAATTAGTACCCTTTTGGAGGGTCCCGGGAAAGCTCTGATGCTGGGGATAGCCGTCATGGTCCTTGGATAATTTGTGGTGGCCCAGAATGGGGCTTTTCCCCCTTGTCTCTGTCCGGCCTCCTCCAAGGACATGCTTGTACATGGCAGGCTCATGTGCAGCCTGGGCCTGAGCCGGGTGCTCGGCGCTCCTGGGCAGGTGGCAGCTTTGGCCTTTGGCCAGTGACTTGCGGGTCTGGGTGGCAACAGATCCTTTCGGCTGTGGGACTGCTGGTGGCCTCTGAGGGAGGCAATGGCTGTGCTTGGCACTGGGATTCCCTGACAATAACGCTGCCTTTTGCTGAGCTAATTGGCCACCAGACTGGTGTGAATGTGCAAACACGATGGAGCAGAGCTGCCAGCGGTGGCCTGCATTTGTGTGGCTGCCAAAGCTGCAGGCAGGCGCCGCTGCTGCCATCAGAGGGGTTCCCCAGCTCCCTCATCCCCCAACCAGTCCGTTCCTGTCCCAGCTCTCCGCAGGGGCTCCTCCGGCCCTGCGGCGACTGGAAGAGCGGCCCGTGTCTGGCGGGGACCAGGCTGTGTGCTTTGATAGGGTGGAAAGCAGCGCCCCGCTGGTCCCAGAGGAGAGGCCGCTTCCCAGCTGTGCTCTGACGCGTGGCGGCAGAGGAGAGCGTGCGGCATGGACATACCCAAAGGCATGCGGGAGGGACTCTCAGCTTGCTCCAAAAGCAGCCAGCCAGGGCTGGAGGAGGAGGACACCCTGTGATCTGAGACCTCCGGCAGCCCTTGTAACCAGCCTCTGTCTTCAGCTGCTTCTCTTTCTTGGCTGCTTCTGGCTGCTGATTGATTGCTAATTGCTGGCAGTGTTTCAGTTGCTTAACCCCACTCAGGAGTCACAGGGAGCCGTTGGCCTTTGCCGTACCCTCGGGCAGGGTCTGTCAGGGAGGTGGCTGCATCCCCGCACCCTGGGGGAAGGACACAGCTCTGCGGTTTGCTGGCGGTGTGCAGGGCCGAGTGTCGGTGCCTCTTGGACCAGGACCTGCCGCTCTTGCCTGCAGAGGGCTCGGGGCTGCTGGAGAGCATCCACAGGGTCCTGGAGGCTGTGACCAAAGTCTCTAGTGGGGTCTCAGGAGAACCCCAACAAAAGCCCAGGGTTCAGAGCAGGCTGTCATGAGGAGCAAGGTCCTCTTGCTTTGCCCCTTCCCAGAGAAGGCTCATGTACATGTCTGCTTTCAGGGAAATAATACAGAACTTGATGTTTAGGGTGGGGAGTTGGGGTTTTTCACGTGGACCACACGTGAAGGCATGAAGCCCCTGCACTTGGCTGACTGATTCACTTTAAAGGAGTAAGCTCCCATCACGCTGGGAGCTTGGACAGCAGGTCCTCTTGTCTCTCCCCCCAGTAACCCCTGCATCTCACACCCCACATCACAAGCCCCTGAAGCAGAGGGCTTGGGTGTTGTGAAGCTGACTGTTGAAGAGTGGCATGTCACAGCATCCCTGTCTGAGACTCTGCTCTGATCTCGGATCTCTTAAGGGTTGTATGTTTTCCACTTCTGGTGAGCATTTGTGTTAATATGATGGTCTTTTGTCACCCTGAGATCAAATCCCTTGTTTGTGGGAAGGATGGGTCAGAGAAGTTGGCTGTTGTGGGCTAGAGGTACAAAGGCGGGAGCTGGCAGAGGGGCCAGAGGGAGGTTTTGGCACAAGAGCATGCAAATGATGGGAATCCTGGATGGATTTGTTCCTGTGAGAGTGAGGAAAACCTGGGAAACTTCCTGAAGCATCTGGATGCCGCATCCCTGTGGCTGTGCCGGGGAGAATCACTGCTCAGCCTGAGAGCGGGATACCCCCGCTTGCCGGGAGAGGAGCTGGGTGATGGCACTGGGAATGTCCCCACTTATAGTGCTTTCTTAGATCAGCCTGGCTCCTTGCATCCCTCCCACTACCTCCTTTTAGTCTGAGCCTGCTCCAGCCTGCAGCCTGCCTCTCCATCTGCTCCCTTCACCTCCTGCTGCCTGTGTCCTCCTCTGCCTTGCTCCTGCTTGTCCAGCACAGAGCCGTCCTGCCTTGCTGGCTGCCTCTTGGTGACTGCACTTGGTAAAGCCTTGCAGTCATGAGATGTCTAAATGCCGCAGGACTGGAAAAGGAGGTGGCCCTGGAGGTGTTGCAGGAGGGCCCCTTGCCCTGCGGCTCCCGGAGGGATGCGTCCTCTTGTCTGAGGGCCGGAGCGTGCGGTGAGGCTGGTGGAGGCACGCAGGGAAGAGGAGCATGGGGTGGCATTGAGCAGGTGCGCTGAAACAAGAACAGGTTTCCCCCTCTAACAAAATCTGGAGCGAGTCAGCTGCCGGTAAGGAGGAGCCTGGAAGTTGGGCTCTGGGTTTCCCAGACTGTGGATTCACACGCCGTACAAATCAGCTCGCGAGCAAGCTTGCACAGCAGATGTCTGCGCCTGCTTGGCCGCGTTTGCAATCCACCGCATTCAAAACTGCCACCTTGGCCGGGCCGTTCCGGTGTCACCGTGCGGGAAGGATGCCTGCGGCTGGAAACGGAGCTTTGCTGTTCATGGCTGCTGAGTGAATTATTAAAATACAGTCCTCGGAGAGGAGATAACTCACCTTAGAAAATGTCTGTGCCAACAGAGATAAATTGGACCTTTACGATGAGGAAACTAGACTAAATAGAAAAGAATGAGGAAAGAGACAAGTGTTGTGTTTTTGGGCCATGCTGAGGACTGGAGGCATTTGAGGGATTCGCGCAGTGGGTGTTCTCCTTGGGGGCTCCTGCCCAAACAGAAATGCTTTCACAGGCTGGAGGCTAGCTTAGAGGGGTGCGGGGTGGATGTGCCTGGCAGTGGCTGGGAGAGCATTCTGGCGATGCTGGCTCCTGCCTGCCTTGACCATGGTTGCCACTGGAAGTGCCTCCAGCTTTTAGCAGGCTTCTGCAAAGGCTCTGCCCTGCTGAGGTTGGTGTGGGCAGCAGGGCGTCCTCCAGACGTTCTGTGAGGGCTGCGGTGCCCTTCCCAGGCATCACTGGCTGCTTCCCCGAGGGTGCTCCAGGTGGAACGGCCTCTGGAAGGCAGAAGGCATGCCATGGCATTCCATCGCAAAAGATGCGGCGCTGCTGAGGATTCATGTGTCTGTGCCTGGGAACGTCCCGGGGATGGGAGCAGCAGAGCTGTGGACCTTTGAGAAGGGTCTGTGCTGGAAGGGGACACGCGTGCTGGCAGGTCCAGGGGCTGGGCTCCAGGAACCGTGAGAGACGTACATCAATTTTTTCTCCTCGCAAATACAAACGCAGCCCCCCTGCAAAAGTGCACAGGTTTAATTAATGGAATATAGATTTTTCTGGAGTGTGGTATGTCTCTAATTTCACTGTGCTGACTGGGCAGCAGCTCTTTGCCAAAAACAGGGCCCTGGCAAAGCTTTTGCTGTGGGGTGCCCGAAGTTGCTCTGCCTGTCCCCGGGTCTGAGGCAGTCGCTGCCTGTGGCAGTTCTGGTCTCCTCCAGGAGAGTCCCATGGAGGGAGATCTGGGCCCTCTGCCCACCAGGAGACCGTGCTTTTGTCTTGCCATCTGCAAAATAACTCTTCACCCTGTTGCAGGATGATGGCAGGGGCCTGAGGTGGCCAGCAAGGCTTGGGTGGCCTCTGGGAGGTGCAGATCTGAGGCATATGCTTCTCTCTCCCCGAGAGCAGAGCTGTGAGCAGGGGAGGGTTGTTGGCCAAGCAGCCCTGGGGGTCCCAGGGGGTGTACGCCTGCTGGGCCCTGCGCCGTGTGGGGAAGGCTGGATTCAAGCGCTGCATGCTTCTCCTGCCTCGCTCATCCCTGCAGAGCAACGCTGGTGTCCCTGGGGCCGCGCACTCACCTCTGCTGCCCTGGTGGGAGAGCAGAAGCCATCTGCAGTGCAGCCCTGGCAGCATGGCCGGGGTGGCCCCAGCGGCTGCTTTGGCCATCGTGGTGTGGCAGAGGGGGGACGGTGCCAGCCTGGACTGTCAGGTGGCAGCAGCTCTGCACTGGCAGCAGTCGCTGGCATGGCCAGGGTGGATGCTTCCCTGAGTGCCCGGCACCTGTCCCCAGGCTCACAGGGACTGTCCAAACTGGTGTGCCAGGAACACCCAAAAGCTTTTTGCTGCAGCCAGTTTCTCCGAGCATCCTCAATCTGCTCCCCTTTGTGACGGGTGCCTGCTTTCTCGTAGCAGCACCTCTCGCCATGCTGTTGGAGAGCCATTGCAGTGTGAGCACGATGGCCTTAAGCATCCCTTCACCTTCCTTGGGCACCCCCAAGATCTGACCAGAAGATTGCTCTAGGCTGTGCTGGGGCTGGAGCTGCTGGATTTGGGAGCAGTCATGGTGTGTAAGGCATCATAGAATGGTTTGGGTTGGAAGGAACCTTAGAAAATTGAGTTCCAACCCCCCTGCCCTGGGCAGGGATGCCTCCCCCCAGCCCAGGTTGCTCCCAGCCCTGTCCAACCCGGCCTTGAACCCCTCCAGGGATGGGGCAGCCACAGCTTCTCGGGGCACCCTGCGCCAGGGGCTCACCGCCCCATAGTGAAAAATTTATTCCTGATACTTGATCTAAATCTGCCCTTTTCCAGTTTGAAGCCATTATCCCTCATCTTATCACTATGTGCCCTTCTAAAAAGTCCCTCTCCAGCTTTCCTGTTAGGTGCCCTTGAGATACTGGAAGGCCACTATAAGGTCTCCCCAGACCCTTCTCTTCTCCAGATTCTTCCTTCTCAGTGTGCCGCTGCCCCCAGCAGCTTTGCCCCTCATGCCCCCCTGTGGGAGGGGAGGGTCTCACCAGTGAGAAGTGGTGGTGAAGCTGCAGAGGGACAGGGATCCCACAGGCTGTGCCTTGTTCCTCGCAGGCTGTGGCAGGAGTGGGTGAAGCTCCCCGTGGTGGGACTCGCTGCTCCTGGGGTCCTGCCGCCCCCTCCTCCCCCAGCCCCATGGCGGCAGCTCCCCCCTGTGGCTCTGCCCCTATTCTGTCAAGGGCCAGCAGGTTACAGCCGTGGCAGTTTTTAATTAAATCAAGCTGCACTGGCGCAGCGGCCCAGCCGTGCCCATCTGTTCCTCCAAGCTGTCAGGCGCGCGGCGCGGAAGCGAGCGAGTATCTAGGTCGTGCCAGAGGGTGCAGTGCGGCGGCCGGAGGGGCTGCGTCCCCCACCTCGCACGAGCCGTGGGCACACGCTGGCGGGCAGGAACGCTGGAGGCAGCTCTGCGGCTCTCGTGGAAGCGCAGTCTCCAGGGGATCGGGGACCTGTCTCGGTGGTCCCGTCTGTACAGCTGTGAGGGAGAAGGGAGGTCATCCACAAGGCTGAGCCGGAGCTGCCGTGGACCCGCGTGGTGCCCTGTGTGTCACGCAGCGTGGACGTACGGGTGGCATGGCCCCCTGCCCTGGGGGGAAACACCTTGCTAATATCTTAATGAGGCCAGTGGTGTGGCAGGTGATGGTAATTGTGTTAATTAAGAGATTGGGTCTGTTCTGAGTGGGTTTTAGACCCTGTCCTCAATTGCATCCGAGTTGGAGTGGTTTGAGTTTGGACAAGAGTGGCTTGCAACAGCCTAATCCCCTAATTACCATAGTAGCAGGACAAAGGCATCGTTAACCAAATTAAAACAAGCTGACAGAAAGATCTCCCTAGTCAGGAGGAGTGGATGGAGAGCTGTGGCCCCAATCCCTGGCTGAGCTGTGGACCCCAGCGAGTGACACGTCCCCCCCGGCTGGCTGGTGTGCGGGGAAGGTTTGATGTGAATGTCTGCAGGGGAGGAGATCTGAACCAGAGGCTCTTCAGCTGGTCGGACAGGAGCGTAGCAATGGCCAAGGGCTGGCCCTCAAACCTAGGCAGGTGGAGAGGAGCAAAACTTCAATGGCAAGCATGAAACGCCAGCGTTAGTGATGGGGAGTTTCCTAGGGCTGGAGAGAGTGTCTTTACCCCGGGAATATTTTCAATCTAAATTTGATGCATCTCTGGTAATCTCTGGCTGCTGGGAATGGGCAGGGAGGGATTCGGACATTTTCCTGGCATTTAACGTGAGCCAAGCGGTCCCTGGGAAGCCTGGCAGCCTCATCCTCCTGTCCTCCTCCAAAACCTCTTCGCTCCTTCCTGCTCCCTGTGACAGCTTTGGGGCATTTGCAATGTGAGCAAAAGCAAATATTTCCCTTTGCCATTCTGAGTGGAAAATGGGGAAATTCAGCTGAAGCAGCTTCCATCCCTCTCCTTCCGATAACTGGAGCTTCTCCCAGGCAGTGAATATCATGCAGGAAAACAAGCCCATGGAATTGGGAGTGTGTGGCAGGCTGCGTGGGCACACGGGCAGAATCACCCAAGGCTTGGGGGTCCTGAGGCCGAGTCCCTGCCTAAATGCGAGTAACTTGGGCCAAGATAGAAGGTGACGCTTTGCGGAGCCCTGTGTCTAGCACACGAGCAAAGGGCAGATAGCAGCAGTGTCCGTGTTCCTCCCTCTTGTCCATGTGGCCGCCTGTGGACCCATCTGGGCAAGGAGGGTATGCAGCCCCCAAGCTGGGAGAGCCAGTGTCCCCCTTCTCCCTGTGCAGCTCAGCTCACTGGCACATCAGTTTTCCCAAAATAGCTGTCCTTGGGGCAGGCAGGGGGTTATCTGATCCTGTTGCTGCTCTTCTCTGCCCTTGGGCAGCTCAGCGGTATGGAGCCCTCCAAGGAGGCTGAAGGAAGCGAAGGACGATGTCTTAGCTGAGGAAATGCAGTCTGGGAAGGGACGTGCGCAGCCCAGGAGCAGCGTGAGCGAGAGAAAAATCCCCTTGAGGAATGACATGGAGAGTCGGCCACTGACTGCACCCTGCAAGCCACACTCGGTGGACCGTGGATGCTTTTGCTGGAGGCAGGGGTGGAGATGGCCGGTGGAGCATCCCGCTGTGTGGGGTGCTTGGCATGGAGGCACCATGGGTGCAACCGTGGCCTGCTGGCACTGCCAGGGCTGCGGAGCAGAGCTTGCTGCCTCCCCAGGTTCCTTCAGCCTGTTCTGGTGCCTGTGCCAGGCTCTCCTGATGCCTCCTGGCGTACCCCTGCTCCTCCTGGATCCACTCGTGCCTGGCAGGCACTGGCTGCCCGTATCTTCCAGGAGCCATGCTCAGAGCCAGGCCTGACACCGATGTCTCTGTGCAGGTTGGCATGGAGCTACCGCATGGGGACAGCAGCGTGCCGGGAGCTCTGTCCCAGTGGGTGCTGCAGGTTGGGGCAGCAGGATGGATCCTGCCCGCTGGTCTTTGCTCTGCAGCTGTAGTGGGGCCATTCCCTGCTGGGGAACGGGATCACAGTGGGAGATCTGGGCTGACGCACGCCCATGAGCAGGTGGCCCGTTGTCCCCAGGGTGCGCAGGACGGCTCCACTCTAAGCGTGCTGCCTGTGCCCTAGAAACCCCTTGTCCTTGGAGAGGGACATGCACCTACAAGCACGTGTGCGTGCGCACATCCCTGCTGTGCATCCCAAGGGGCTGTGCAGATGCTCCCGGATATGCACACACACATGCACATGGCATATACCCTTGCGCTGACCATCTCCCTGGGGCCAGCCAGACCTCAGACAGCACCTGCTCCTCTCCCCCGTGCCCCTCCATGCTGCCACCGAGAGCAGCTGAGCCAGAGTGACCTCCTACCCCGGTCTGTGTAGCCCAGCTGTCCAGGGCTTGAGGTCCGCTGGAAAAAATGTTTGTCCCAAGCAAGCTGTATTCACCCTAGCACTGGAGCTCTACTTCTCCCAGGGGTTTTGGGGACACTGCTGTGTTCATCCCTCCCTTCCTTTGGTTGTTCAGTGATGCCTGCGCATACCTGGGGAGAGGCGATGCCCAGGGCCCAGCTAACCTTTCCTGTCTGTGTCCAGAGAGCCAGCCCACGACATCAGATGAGACCGTGGTGGCTGGTGGTACGGTGGTGCTCAAATGCCAGGTGGAGGATCCCGATGACTCCTCGCTGCAGTGGTCCAACCCTGCCCAGCAGACCCTCTACTTCGGGGAGAAGCGAGGTACGTGCGCAAGAACTGGGGATGGGAGAGGACTGCCTCGGGGAGAGGAGCCAGCTCCAGGACTGGAGCAATGGTGGGGCAGAGGGAAAGTGGTCCAGGGCCAGTGATGCCCCAGAGGGTGATGTTCCCACCTGCAGTGATGCTACTGGGCAAAATATGAGCTAGCATGGGGGTGTGGTGGAATTGAGCCTGTCACTTACCCTGTTGTCCCTTTTCCCTCAGCCCTGCGAGATAACAGGATCCAGCTGGAGAGGTCCACACCCAACGAGCTGACCATCAGCATCAGTGATGTGGTGCTGTCGGATGAGGGAGAATACACCTGCTCCATCTTCACTATGCCTGTGCGGACTGCAAAGGCCCTTGTCACCGTGCTGGGTAAGCCACTGGTGGCAGCCCCCCGACCTGCTCCCAGTCTCCTGCCTGCTACTGCCCTGCCTGCAAGATGCTTTCGTTCCTCTCTGCTACTCCCATATCCCTGCCCGTTAACTCATCCTTGCTGTTTATTGACATGTGTCTGCATGTGTGTCTGTCTCTGGGTGGCAGCACACACCCAGCTAATAGGCTGTTGTATTTCTTGCCTCCTCCTCTACCAGGAATCCCCCAGAAACCACAGATCTTCGGCCATGAGCAGCCCATTGATGAGGAGAAGATAGCCCGGCTGACCTGCCGGTCCTCTGGCAGCAAGCCTGCAGCCCAGCTCCGGTGGAAGAAGGGCAACAAGGATCTGAAGGGTGGGTGCCCAAGCAGTGTGGCTCTGCTCTGAGGGACTGGGGTGGCTTGGGAACACCGTGGAGGAAGGTGAGGCACAAGCGGTTGCAGATATGCCTGCTGCTGGACCACAATGGCATCCTATGCTACTGCCAACAAAGGGATGGGGACAGGGTATCGGTCCCCTGCTCAATGCGCATGTCAGCCTCGTGCCCCTGCTGGGGTACTGTGTCCATCAGCTCTAATGGTCTCCTGTCCCCACAGATGAGGGCACTG
The DNA here is from genome assembly GCF_965231255.1 of Vanellus vanellus. Classification (NCBI taxonomy): domain Eukaryota; kingdom Metazoa; phylum Chordata; class Aves; order Charadriiformes; family Charadriidae; genus Vanellus; species Vanellus vanellus. The sequence continues at coordinate 17,987 of NW_028128268.1, forward strand.
AGGTGGTGGAGGACCCCAATGGAAAGACCTTCACCGTGAGCAGTCGGGTGGAGTTCCGCGTCACCAAGGAGGACAACGAAGCTGAAGTGACCTGCACCGTGGACCATGAGTCCCTGCAGAACTCTGAGAGGTCGACCACGCAGAAGCTGCAGGTCCACTGTATGTGGCGTGGGGGGATGGTGGGACAGGGCTGTGTAGGGGTGGGGGAGATGAAGAAGGCCTCGGCATCACCATAGTTGAGCAGACACCACAGATGGTCCTATATTTACATGTACGTACAGCCATCACACATAAAGGCTCCTCAGCCTGCATGCGCAGTGGCCCTGTCACACGTAGGGGCACTCACTGCACAGTGACACTTCACCTGCGCGTGCACGCCCTTGGTTTTCCTTGCCTGTCCTTTTCCCCTGTGTCCTGCCTGTCCCCATCTCCCTGAGACTTTGTGCCATCCCCTGCTACCTGCCTGCACTATCCCATGTCCTGCCGGTCCCTATTGCCCTTGTCTTGCATGTCCCTTAGTGATGATACGGTGAGGGATATGGGAGCTGCACGCGCAGAGCTGGGGCCAAGGTAGGGTGCAATGGGAGGGTTTTGGGGTGCCGGCAGACCCTTGCGCGGTGTGGGGCAGGGACAGGCGGTCACCCAACTGCGCCTCTCCTCTTTTTTTCAGACAAGCCGACAGCGAAGATCGAGCCGCATCCCCAGTACCCGCGGGAAGGCGAGAAGCTCCAGCTGCAGTGCGACGGGCAGGGCAACCCCATGTAAGGGCCCCCCTTGCCTTTCTCCTGCTCAGGCCCTGGCCATCTCATCCTCCCACTGCCAGGCTCCCAAACCCACCGTTTAGCCCTCCCCAGAGCTCAGGCAGGGCACTGCAGGTAGCACTGTGTGGGCTCAGGACCAGGCACTGGCCCTGCATCAATGCCAGTTAGGGCCGGGCACCCACAGAGAACGGGCAAAGCCCCTGCCTTCTCCCTGGGGCAGCAGAACTGTCCCGGCTCATCTCTAAATGGGGTATTTCCTTCCTGCTTAAGTACTCCCACACTTTCGTTGCCCCCTCCACTGCCCGGCCGAGGACTCTGCTCTCCCCGAGCCCACCCCAGGTGCTGGGGAGGGCGGTGGTGCCTCACCACCATCCTGTTCCGCAGTCCCCAGGAGTTCCTATGGGAGAAGGAGGGCAGCGACGCACCCCTGCAGCTGAGCTCCGACAGCGTCCTCATCTTCCCCTTCCTCAACAAGAGCGACAGCGGCACCTACGTCTGCACAGCCACCAGCTCCATGGGCAGCGTCGTGGCCAAGTACAACCTCGATGTCAGCGGTAAGCAGGGGCCGCGGGGCGCCCAGCATCACCCAGCTTCTCCCAGCAGCTGCTGGTTGGCACAGCCACCTTCATCCCATGAAGGGGAGGGTCTGGGGAGGGCTGTGGTGGGAGGGGGCTTTGTGGCACAGGACGGGTGCGCGCATGCAGCTGGGTCCTGGCACGATTGCTGGCAGAGTGCTGCATCCCCAGCTCCTCCAGCCCCCCCCATCCTTCCCTGCACTGTGCAGGGCTGCTGCCCGGGGTCAAGAAGGGCAGAGAGCAGTTTGGGGGCGTCGGGGCAGGGACATGGCACGGCCCAGGCTGAGCTCAGTCCCTGTTGCCTCCGGTGGGAGAGGGTGCGATGGGGGAACTGCAGGGGCTGCGTGCAGGATTGTGCTAGAGTCTCTGGGACAGGAGGAGAGGCTGGTGCTCCTGAGCCTGTTGCAGGCAGGGAGCCTCTGCGTGTCGCCGCCACAAGCCAAAGAGGATTTCCAGATGGTGCCAACCCTTCCAAACGACGAGGTGCCCTGGCAGCCCTGTCCCAGGCTTCTGGAGACGGGCCCTGTGCCTTTGCCCTGAGCCGCTGGAGCTGCAGGCTCGCATCGCGTCCTGTGTCCCCAGAGCATATCGCTACTTGACACCTGTCCTCATGTGGGAAGGGGCAGCACCAGCTGCCCCCCCGCACGGTGCCATCCCTTTGCTGCCTCCCCCTGCCCCAGATGTGCTCTGCCACCGTGTTCGCTGTCCGTGTGCCGTGCTGCATCCAAGCGCTGTGTGTCGCACGTGAGGCAGAGTTGTGTGCTGCGTGGGGCTGCGAGCGCTTCTCCAGCCCGTCCCTGGCTGGTGGCAGTGCTGCCGCAGTTCCTGTGCTCAGCCCCTTGCCCGGCAGCTTTCCTGTGTTGGTAGAAGCCTGTTTCCCTGCGGTTTTGGCCATGGATTTGGGATTATTGTCCTCTTCTGCCAAATCTCTTGCCATCTCTCTCTTCTCTACCAGCCTTGGACTTTCCATCTTCCAGCACTCCTACCTGCTCCAGCTCTTCCCTTTCCCGTCCCCTTTCCCTCCCCTCCTGTTTTGGGCACTCTCAGTATCCTTCCCCTCCAACATGGCTGTGGGTAGAGGGAGCGCATGGCAGCAATGGCACTTGGGCCACCCTGTCCCCCCCTCCTGTGCTTGCCCAGGAGGAGCCCCTAAATGCCCAACCCCGTGCAGTCGTTCCTTTGTCACCCCTTGTGTCCCCCCTGGGTGTGGGGTCTGCCCAGGGAGGTGGTTCCTGAGCTGTGAGCACACAGCAGCACCCAGAGCCCTCCACACCCATCCAGGAGCAGAGCAGCCCCCAAGGTGCTCAGCACCCTTCCACAGGCTCGCACCAGTATCCGGGCTGCTCAATGCTATCCACAAGCACACGGCACCCAAAACACCAGTGTCCCTCACCCACTTGGTGTCACAGCCCCCGGCACAGGAGGTCCACATCTAGGCTTAGTTCCCCTTGTCAAAACCCCCCCCCCTCTTTTTCCCCAGAGCCGCTCGGGTCTTGGGCACCGTCGCTGGAGCAGCTGCCTTGCCCGGCGCAGCCCTCAAGCCTGCCTGCCGCAGTGGCCGTCTTGCTCGGCAGCGAGGGAGAGCGGGGACGGACCGGTCCCTGAGGGTGTGCAGAGGAAAGCGTAGGTGGCACCTCACGGTGGGTGACGATTTCCAGCCACTGCAGTCCCAGGGCTCCCAGGCAGGAGGGTCCCAGGGGAGAACCCTCATGGAGGGGAGGGGTGACCGGCAGTGCTGGCAGGGTACGAGGTGGGAGAAGATGTTCACAGTAGTCTGTCCCAGAGGACAGTGGCAGGAGAAGAGGAGTACGACCCGCGGCCAAGAAAGGGGTCATGGAAGGAGCCACTGAGAATGAGTTCCGTCAGGCTGGGGGGAGCCGGGGTCCCTTCCGATGGGCTCTGTCACACCTCACTGGCACCTCCCAGGGTTGATTTGTGTCCCTGTGTTTTTGTTGTCCTCCCCAGATCTTTCCCAGCTCCCCACCCCACACGTTCACTCCACTCCAGCCCCTCCGCCGGGCCCTTCCCAGCCCATCTCTCATGCTTCCATGGCCACCGCTTCATCCTTCACTCCAGCTCCCATCCAAGGTACCGTAAGCTCCTTTTCTGTCTTTTTATGGACCCACTGTTCCCCAGCCCGGCGGGAGAAGCTCCACAGGAGGATGGTGGCCCAGCCCTGGGCCAGGGACACCCTTGCCACGTCCCAGGTGCCCAGCCAGGCTCCAGTCCCTGTGCAGCTGCTTGTTGACGTGTGTGGACTCTGCAGCCACCACCTCAGCGCTTTGGGGTGGTGGCACGCAACAGAAGGAGCCAAGGCCCCAGAAGCCCGGGCTGCATAATGGTCCTTCCAGCTCTTCCTGGCAGGTTGTGGCCGCAGCTGCCTGTGAGCTGCAACCTGTGCCTTGTGTCCATGTGAGATGTCATCCCTCTGTCCTGTCACCTCCCTTGTTGTCTTTCCCACCTCGTCTTGTCCGAACGCCTCCTCTGGATGTTTCTATGGCTGTGCTCCCCCGAAGCTGATGGGGCAGAAAGAGAGTGGAGCAGAAGGAGGATTTGTCCCTGTGTACCAGGGCTGACACAGGATCCCAGCGCAGACTCCGCTACAAGATGTGGCTGACTTGGGACTGGCCTTGGGGTCCCACCTTCCTTGGGGTGCCGTCACCTCCTGGGGTGCAGCATGTGGCCATGCCAGCCTGCACGCTAGTGTGGCACAGGGGAAGAGTGAGCCAATGTGCTCAGTTTCCCCTTGTGGGGCAAAGATCCCACCATGAAGGATGGGGCAATGGGATCATCGCTGTGTCTGAAGGCAGAGGTACACCAAGCTGCACAGGGCATGTTGTTGGTGCTGCTCCCGAGGGCACATCGCAGGCAGTGGGGCACAGGGATGGGTTTCCCCATCAGCAGCTCTTCTCTGCTACTTTCATGCCCAGGAAGGGTGCCCAGCGCAGCCATCGGGGCTCTTCTCAGCTCACTTGCCCAGGAGCCAGCATTGATGGCTATTGCTTCCCCCTCCTTGCTTCCCCTGCTGCCTTCCCTTTTCTTGCTTCCGCCTCAACAGCTCTCATCTGCAGCAGGATCAAGCTGATGGCACCGAGCCGAGCAGGATTGGGCCCTCCACGGTGCCCACCTGCAGCCCTGAGTGGTCCATGGGACAGGCGGCAGCTCCTGCAGCACAGCAGGGTCTGCAGCATCTCTTCTCTCTTTTCTCTCCCTTTGCTGCCTGGGCAGATGCTAGCCCGGTGCCCTCGACCTCCAGCACGTACCATGCAGTGATCGGCGGGGTGGTTGCTGTCATTGTCTTCCTCCTGCTCAGTCTTCTCATCGTGTTGGGACACTACCTGATCAGACACAAAGGTACGGCATGGGTGAGCTGCACAGGGCAGGGGCACGGAGCCAAGATCCCTGTGTGGTGTCGGAGCTGGCAGCGCAGGGCGTGCTGCCCCTCGGTGGGTCTCCGGGAGCAAGGCTGTACCCCCGAAGCGAGCAGGCAGCGTGGGGAAGGGGTGAAGGGAGGCAGCCCCCTATCCTGCAGCCCTGCCCTATGTCTGGAGAAACCCAGTGCAGCCAACCCCCAGGGGTTTGGGGGCTGCTGCCTACGTCCGTGCTGCTCCACCGACCGTGGCGTGGAGATGTCCCAGTGAGTCCTTGGAGCTGGGCAGCACCGGGCAGAGGCAGCCTACCCCATTTCTCCATCTCTCCTTCATGGCTTGGTACCTACTGCCCTGGGACTGCCTGTGCCACTGTCCCCGTCTCTGCCTCACCACACCTCCTCCTTCTCCCTGCCGTCCTTGCCGTCCCCTGAGCCCTCCGCCTTCCTCTTCTTCCTTCCCCTCCACCACTTCCATCTCCCCATCCCTGGACTTTTCATCCGCCCAGCAGGTATGTGCATAAGACACGGGGAGACGGTCACATCCAGACATCGGCAAAACCCCGCAGAGGTGATGTGTGAGTAAGAGCCCCCCATCCCTGCCCTCCGAGCCCAGCAGAGCCTCTGCCCCATGCTGCGCCAGCTCCAGGCGCAACCAGGAGCTGGAGCCTCCTCGCAGGTGGCAGTTTTGCAGAGAAACCCTCCAGTTTTTTGAGGGGGGACAGGGATGCAGGGAGGGGCAGATGGGGGGGAGGAGGAGATCTGCCTGGAATGCAGGTGAGGGCTGCTGCCTGGGGGGCGAGGGGGGGGGGGGGGGATGGGGCAGTGGTTTCATCTTCTGGCTGGAGACCACCGTGTGAGCCTTGAGCAGCCTGGGAGAGGCTCCGTCTCCAGGCAGGGCTCATCCCAGGGAAACCAGTGACTTTTCCATTTCAGGGCAAACCCAAAGGACTTTCCTCTCACCTCCGCTTTCCAGCCAGCCCGTGGGCTCTGCCACCGGGGCCCCTCCAGGCAGCCCAGCCTCCCCCTGCTTGCATGGGAGCAGGGTGCCGGCAGGCCCCCCCCCCTCGTGACACTGACCCCCTCTCCCCACCCAGGTACCTACCTGACCCATGAGGCCAAGGGGTCAGACGATGCCCCAGATGCCGACACGGCCATCATCAATGCAGAGGGCGGCCAAGCCAGTGGCGATGACAAGAAGGAGTATTTCATTTAGGGGTGTCAGAAAGCGTGAGAAATGGAGCCAGCAGACCCCGATGGAAACGGAAACCAGACCACAAACCCCACTCAACCCAACAGATTTTCTCTCGCGCCCAGCACGGGCAGATGGACGGACAGAGGGATGGCAGGACAGAGAGCAGAGAGCGACCGGCCTGAGACATGATGCTTCTTCTTGAACTTGTACAAAACGTTATTACTACGAACAGCGAAAGCCCCGGCCCCGTTTGCTTGCTTGCACCTCCATCCCTGCGACCGGCGCTCGCGCAAAACACAGACCAACCAGTGAGTGAGCGACTTTCCTTCTTCCTTTGGACCTTTGCTTTGGTTTTGTGGCTGCTCTTTGCTTTGGGCCCTTGGTTGGGATGTTGGGCTGGGGTCAGTGTAGCTCTTTCCTTTATTTCTCTCCATTTTGGTTTCTTTGACATCCAAGGATAAAATCAGCTCCAGGTTCTGGTGCAAGCTCGGGGCAGCTGGGAGGCCCCTCTGTCACAAACGCTCGCCCCATGCCTCCCACCAAGAGCCGGGACCCACGTTCCCATTGCTCCCCCCAGCCTTGGCTGCTGTGCGATGGCCCCAGCCCCAGCTGGGGTGGTGACCGTGGCCAGTGGGACAGGAGCAGGACACCAATGGGCAGCGTCTCTGCCCCCGAGGTCTTGGCATGTGGCTGGGGTTGAGCAGGGGTGGACCCCGGCCCCAGCCCTGATTTTATCCTTGGTGGTTCTTGTCGAACAGTGTCCATTCGGGAGGAGGGCTGTCCTCGTGCAGTAGATGTGTGACAGGGGGTGAGCTTCCAGGGTGGGAACCGCTGAGGCCCCCAGAGAGACTGGGAGCTGCTGGGCACTGTAGCTCCCCGGTCCCACCCCAGCGGGAGGGGGGAGGGCAGAGGTTTGGGGGCAAATCCAGAGGAAAAGCCCCAACTTTACAAATTCTCAGATTGGAAACATCAATTTAAACCATCTATTGAGATGTTCAGTGCAGGAGGACACCTGCGCCGGGAGCACCGGGCAGAGCCGGGAGAGCCAGTGGGCCTGTGGCCATCACGACTCCCCTCTTGGCTGGATTGGCTCTGGGGTGCCCGGAGCCTCTGGAAAAGGTAGTTTAGACCCTGAGGGTGGCTTCAACCAGAGCTCATGCAGCCGGTGGCACTGTGGGAGTTGCACCAAGCTGGAGATGACCTGCTCCTGGGAGAGGTACAGAGAGGGGCTCCACCGTGGTCTGCGTCTTAGAGCTGTCTGTCCCCCTTCCCTCCCTTGGCCCCTTCCCAGGGCACCCGTGAGCGTGGAAAAGGCTGTTTCTCTCTGCGCTCCAAGGGCTGCAGCCAGCAGTGGCCAAAATGCTGGAGTTTAGTGTCTCGGTAGTTCGGGGGCCTCCAAGGAGGCCTGGGGGCCTTGCCCTGCCTCCTGCCTGTCTCACTATCTTTTTCTAAGACAAAATGGAGAAGCTCTCCCAACCTCTCCAGCATGTCCCTGTGGTCCGCTTGGCCCACCCCAACCACACACCCACATGGATGGGGCTGCACGGGCTGCGCACTCTGGCATCTGCAGAACGCCCCACGCTCCCTGGGGAGCCAGGCCGCATCCCTCACCCTTGGGATGTTTTCCAGCTTCCCAGGATCCCAGCGTCTCTTGGTTTGGACACGAGGGGGTTGCAGGAGCTGCCCTTTGGCTGGGCACCCCTTCAATTTTGTGTTGTCTGGAGGAGAAGAGCCGTTCAGAAAGGAGCAAAAGCCCTCAGTGGTGTGGGTAACCTTACCTTGGGAGGTAGAGGAAGGTGTCCTCTGCCATGGGGTACCAGCTGCCCGTGGGGCAGGTAGTGTCACTCGCATGCAGACCCTGCGAGCACGTGGCATGAGGAGGATGCCCACGGAGAAGCCATCGCAGAGTGAGCGGGGCTGGAAGGGGGCTGGGGCCAAGCAGGTGAGGAAGAAGAGTCACAGCTTGGTGGCAGGCACAGGACGTGAATGAGCAACGCATTTGTGGCACGTGCACAAACATGACTAGGTTCACCGTGGCTAAGTTGTATGTCAGGAGCACACAGGCCATCAGGGTGTTGGCACCTCAAGGCATGAAGCCTTCCATCGTACATGGTGAAGAAAACTTGCGTTTTTCATGATGTTCCTCCCTTCCCATCTCTTTGGAGGAGGACCTTGGCCTGGAGTCCCAACGGTAGCTCCGTGCTCGGTTTGAGGGATGCAACCGTTGCTGCCAGAGATAACACTGCAGATTGCAATGCTGTTAACTACTCCACTGCACACTGAGCATGTATGAATGTGCGACCTGACGCTTTGCTGAAGATCTTTAACATCCACTATTGAATAGACGTAATTCCTTCAAATAAAAATGCAAGGATGTGTTTTCAAGTACAGTTTAATCTCATTGTAAGTCTACGTGCTGTAGATAGTTGCAAAGAAAGCCCCAACCTGGGGCTCTGGGAGCAAAGGGGGTTAGCTGGTCCCTAGGGAATGGGGGGTGGGAGCTGAGGTCGGACAGGAACGTTTGTGCCCCTCTGAGGCAGCGCGGGCACGGCTGTGGCCAGTTTCTCCCCAGTGCCACTTCTCCAGAGCTCCTTCAAGGGCTGGCGCTGGTGGTCATCGCTTTGCCCTGGTGAGAGCAGTCAGGATTTGGCCTTTTTGAGATGCCACAGGGTACGGCACATGGCAGGCTCTATCATGGGGAGGACTGGGCATGGGCAGGGCATCAGGGCAGGACCTGCTGCCTGCAGCAGGTGTGAGCCAAGGATGGGCCAAGTCTCACCGCAGGTGGGCCTATCGTCCTGCTGCAGCCAGGGCAAGAGACTGAGCCACAGCCCCAGGCGTTGCAGGTCCTGGGAGCGGTGGGAACATGACCGTGAGGCTGCGTCTGCAAGCAAGAGCCAAAGGGCTTTAGTAGGTGCAAGAGAGCAGAAGGCACACCGCCGCAGGCACGAAGATGATGAAGACCCTGTGTCACTTGTGAGAGGGTGACAGATACACTAGGTCACAGGTGAAGAGGGGGGCACCAAGGGATGTGCACAAGGGCTCATGGGGCTGCGATGGGGCGCATCACAGTGCGGGAGGATGCAGTGAAGGTGCACGCGCTGTGCTGCTGATGGAAGGCATGATGGGACACATCATGTCATGAGCATGATGGAGAAACTACTTTGTGATTTTGAGGCCCTGATAATTGTGTCATGGGTGAGAGGTGTGGTGGGAAACACCGTTTGAGGGGACCAGGGGGCACGATGGGCTATCACTGTATATTGAGTCTTTTGGGGTGATGAATATAGTGTGTCGCCAGCGTGCCAAGGAACAGGTACACAGCCATGAGTGGGGCCACAAAGGGTGTCTGCCATGAGCTGCATCACACCATGAGTGTGTTAGAGTGATGTGAGGCCGGGGGTACACCTTGTGTTGGGTCTGGGGCATGTGCTGTTGTACATGTGCGCAGCACTGTGGTACACCGGGTCAGGGCTGTCAAGGAGGGTTAGGTACACCATGCCATAAGTACAAGAGGTGATGTGGGTCATGTGAAGGGGTCAGAAGCTACACCTTGATGCACGGGGGTGACACCACACACCATCAGCGGTGCAGGGAGGTGGTGGGGCACATGGTGCCACTGATGTGGCTGATGGTGGATGTGCCGCACTGCAGGAGGGAAGGAGCGATGAGGCAGGCGGTGTTCCTGGGACGGTGACACGAGGGACACGCTGTCACAGAGGAGAGCGGACACTGGCTTCCCGTCCCTCCCTGCCGGTGCCCAGCAAAGCCGGGTGTTGTCACCACATAGCTGGGAGAGCCCCTGGCACCAGCCACCTCCTGGGCCTCAGTGGCCCCTTTGGGAGCGGGGAGTACTTGTTGGCCACGCAGGCAGGGGACCTCCAGCCCTGTATCCACCCTGTGCCACCACGGTCACTCGTGCTGGGCCCAAGGTATCCAAACCGGGACAGAGCCAGGGCCGGCGCTGGGGGAGTGAGGAGGATTCGGGACCTGGTGGCCCTCGTTTGCTTCCAGGCTTGCTCACTTCCGCTCACCAGCCCTGGCAAGGGTCTGGCCGTTTCCCGGCTGGCACTGAACTCTCAATAGACACGAAAGCCATATTTGTAGGGAGCTCTGGAGACGCCGTGGGGGCGGCAGCGGGGCAGGGCGGAGGACGGTCTGTGTTGTTGTGCTGTGTTCTTGTATGTACATAAAAGGGAGACAACGAACGTTGATGTGACTTTATAACCTTTCTAATATCCTGTGCTAATCTCGGAAAATAATCCTATAAATATATCTGGATTACACACGTTACCTGCCTGTACGTCTCTGCTTGTGCCTGTGCATGCCGGATGCTGCCAGGCCCTGGGAGGTGTCGTGGCCATGACCCCCCTGGGTGAGGGGATCCTAGGACACCAAGATTGGGGGAGGGAGCAGCACTCAGCCTCGAGGGGGGGACGTCTCACCCCGGTGAATAGCATAGGAGGGACATGGCTGAGCTCATCGCACAGCCCGCAGAGGCATAGCTCAGCACCCCCTTCAAGCACCCCAAACTGCAGTCTCCATCAGCTGCCTGTCCCCAGAGCTCCTGTGCAGACCCCCAGCCCTTTCACCCCCAAATCCCCCCACCTGGTCCACCAGACCCCTGCTGCAGGCACCCAGCTCCTGACCCTCAGCTCCTCCCAAGTTACCAGCGCCCCCCCCAAACGACAGTAACCCTCATTCCCAACCCCCTGAGCCACCTCGCAAGCCCCACCTCCCTCCAGGGATGCTCCCACCATGCATAAGGGCCACCAAGTGCCACTGGTCCCCACCGGTCCCCCACCAAGCTGTGCTCCCTGCCCGCTGCAGCCCAGGGAGCCCGTGACTTAGCCCCGGTGCCGCAGGGAGAACCCGCAAGATCTGGCAGCCCAGCGGGGCGTCCCGGGGAAGAGCTGCGGATTTCCTTGCAATATGGGAGCTGGAAATTCCTGCTGCGCTGCCGCGGAGTCCCCTGGGCAGCCGCCCACAACCCACACCCGCAGCACTCGCCCTACGCCCCGGAGCCGGGCTTGCACGCAGCCGGCAACGCCAGGATGGAACGCCACACATGCCTGAGTCCCAGCCAGCAACAGGAGCATCTACACAGCCGGAGTGCCTGTAAATACAATTTGTAATTAATTTAAGGTGTTCTGCCAAGGAGTGCTTGTTTCCTGCTTGAGAAATTGCAGGCTTGTGCTGGCAGCTCACCGGCTTTACCGGCAGCAGTGGCCCGCCTGTTTCCTTTGGGCCCTGGAAAAGGGGACTGCTATTAAGGAGGCAGCTCTTATCTCGTTACCACAGTCCTTTGCCTCCCTTTCAAGTGGGAGGAGTGGAGCCCGAGGGAGAGTGACCAGAGCAGGCACCTCCGTGCAAGGTGGCTCTTGGAGAACGTGCCCTGCTGTGTGTGGTGCCCATCAGAGAACGCGGGCACCACTGGGCACAACAGCCTGCAAAGGGCATGCACGGCTGAGCATCGGCTGCCACACACGGCCCCTGTTGGAGACCCCAAACACACTTTGGTCCTCTCTGCTTTCCTACGCACTCTATCCTCAACAACACCTCTTTTCACTCTAGACAGTCTTCGCAGCAAAAAAAGGCAAACGTCCAGCCACTGCTCCCACAGCAAAGGTGCCAGGGCAGAAAAGTCATGCTGGTCCTCACTGCCTCCTGGAACCCCTTCAAATGCCCCACACACTTTGGCCCTCTCTCTTTCCTTACACAATCTATCCTCAAAACTACCATTTTTCACTCTCGGCAGCCTCCGCAGCAAAAAAGGCAAACGTCCAGCCACTGCTCCCACAGCAAAGGTGCCAGGGCAGAAAAGTCATGCTGGTCCTCACTGCCTCCTGGAACCCCTTCAAATGCCCCACACACTTTGGCCCTCTCTCTTTCCTTACACAATCTATCCTCAAAACTACCATTTTTCACTCTCGGCAGCCTCCGCAGCAAAAAAGGCAAACGTCCAGCCACTGCTCCCACAGCAAAGGTGCCAGGGCAGAAAAGTCATGCTGGTCCTCACTGCCTCCTGGAACCCCTTCAAATGCCCCACACACTTTGGCCCTCTCTCTTTCCTTACACAATCTATCCTCAAAACTACCATTTTTCACTCTCGGCAGCCTCCGCAGCAAAAAAGCCAAACGTCCAGCCACTGCTCCCACAGCAAAGGTGCCAGGGCAGAAAAGTCATGCTGGTCCTCACTGCCTCCTGGAACCCCTTCAAATGCCCCACACACTTGGGCCCTCTCTCTTTCCTTACACAATCTATCCTCAAAACTACCATTTTTCACTCTCGGCAGCCTCCGCAGCAAAAAAGGCAAACGTCCAGCCACTGCTCCCACAGCAAAGGTGCCAGGGCAGAAAAGTCATGCTGGTCCTCACTGCCTCCTGGAACCCCTTCAAATGCCCCACACACTTTGGCCCTCTCTGTTTCCTTACACAATCTATCCTCAAAACTACCATTTTTCACTCTCGGCAGCCTCCGCAGCAAAAAAGGCAAACGTCCAGCCACTGCTCCCACAGCAAAGGTGCCAGGGCAGAAAAGTCATGCTGGTCCTCACTGCCTCCTGGAACCCCTTCAAATGCCCCACACACTTTGGCCCTCTCTCTTTCCTTACACAATCTATCCTCAAAACTACCATTTTTCACTCTCGGCAGCCACTGCAGCAAAAAAGGCAATCATCCAGCCACTGCTCCCACAGCAAAGGTGCCAGGGCAGAAAAGTCATGCTGGTCTTCACTGCCTCCTGGAACCCCTTCAAATGCCCCACACACTTTGGCCCTCTCTGTTTCCTTACACAATCTATCCTCAAAACTACCATTTTTCACTCTCGGCAGCCACCGGAGCAAAAAAGGCAAACGTCCAGCCACTGCTCCCACAGCAAAGGTGCCAGGGCAGAAAAGTCATGCTGGTCCTCACTGCCTCCTGGAACCCCTTCAAATGCCCCACACACTTTGGCCCTCTCTCTTTCCTTACACAATCTATCCTCAAAACTACCATTTTTCACTCTCGGCAGCCTCCGCAGCAAAAAAGGCAAACGTCCAGCCACTGCTCCCACAGCAAAGGTGCCAGGGCAGAAAAGTCATGCTGGTCCTCACTGCCTCCTGGAACCCCTTCAAATGCCCCACACACTTTGGCCCTCTCTGTTTCCTTACACAATCTATCCTCAAAACTACCATTTTTCACTCTCGGCAGCCTCCGCAGCAAAAAAGGCAAACGTCCAGCCACTGCTCCCCAAGGCAAAGCTGCCAGGGCAGAAAAGTCATGCTGGTCCTCACTGCCTCCTGGAACCCCTTCAAATGCCCCACACACTTTGGCCCTCTCTGTTTCCTTACACAATCTATCCTCAAAACTACCATTTTTCACTCTCGGCAGCCTCCGCAGCAAAAAAGGCAAACGTCCAGCCACTGCTCCCACACCAAAGGTGCCAGGGCAGAAAAGTCATGCTGGTCCTCACTGCCTCCTGGAACCCCTTCAAATGCCCCACACACTTTGGCCCTCTCTCTTTCCTTACACAATCTATCCTCAAAACTACCATTTTTCACTCTCGGCAGCCACCGCAGCAAAAAAGGCAAACGTCCAGCCACTGCTCCCACAGCAAAGGTGCCAGGGCAGAAAAGTCATGCTGGTCCTCACTGCCTCCTGGAACCCCTTCAAATGCCCCACACACTTTGGCCCTCTCTCTTTCCTTACACAATCTATCCTCAAAACTACCATTTTTCACTCTCGGCAGCCTCCGCAGCAAAAAAGGCAAACGTCCAGCCACTGCTCCCACAGCAAAGGTGCCAGGGCAGAAAAGTCATGCTGGTCCTCACTGCCTCCTGGAACCCCTTCAAATGCCCCACACACTTTGGCCCTCTCTGTTTCCTTACACAATCTATCCTCAAAACTACCATTTTTCACTCTCGGCAGCCTCCGCAGCAAAAAAGGCAAACGTCCAGCCACTGCTCCCACAGCAAAGGTGCCAGGGCAGAAAAGTCATGCTGGTCCTCACTGCCTCCTGGAACCCCTTCAAATGCCCCACACACTTTGGCCCTCTCTCTTTCCTTACACAATCTATCCTCAAAACTACCATTTTTCACTCTCGGCAGCCTCCGCAGCAAAAAAGGCAAACGTCCAGCCACTGCTCCCACAGCAAAGGTGCCAGGGCAGAAAAGTCATGCTGGTCCTCACTGCCTCCTGGAACCCCTTCAAATGCCCCACACACTTTGGCCCTCTCTCTTTCCTTACACAATCTATCCTCAAAACTACCATTTTTCACTCTCGGCAGCCTCCGCAGCAAAAAAGGCAAACGTCCAGCCACTGCTCCCACAGCAAAGGTGCCAGGGCAGAAAAGTCATGCTGGTCCTCACTGCCTCCTGGAACCCCTTCAAATGCCCCACACACTTTGGCCCTCTCTCTTTCCTTACACAATCTATCCTCAAAACTACCATTTTTCACTCTCGGCAGCCTCCGCAGCAAAAAAGGCAAACGTCCAGCCACTGCTCCCACAGCAAAGGTGCCAGGGCAGAAAAGTCATGCTGGTCCTCACTGCCTCCTGGAACCCCTTCAAATGCCCCACACACTTTGGCCCTCTCTCTTTCCTTACACAATCTATCCTCAAAACTACCATTTTTCACTCTCGGCAGCCTCCGCAGCAAAAAAGGCAAACGTCCAGCCACTGCTCCCACAGCAAAGGTGCCAGGGCAGAAAAGTCATGCTGGTCCTCACTGCCTCCTGGAACCCCTTCAAATGCCCCACACACTTTGGCCCTCTCTCTTTCCTTACACAATCTATCCTCAAAACTACCATTTTTCACTCTCGGCAGCCTCCGCAGCAAAAAAGGCAAACGTCCAGCCACTGCTCCCACAGCAAAGGTGCCAGGGCAGAAAAGTCATGCTGGTCCTCACTGCCTCCTGGAACCCCTTCAAATGCCCCACACACTTTGGCCCTCTCTCTTTCCTTACACAATCTATCCTCAAAACTACCATTTTTCACTCTCGGCAGCCTCCGCAGCAAAAAAGGCAAACGTCCAGCCACTGCTCCCACAGCAAAGGTGCCAGGGCAGAAAAGTCATGCTGGTCCTCACTGCCTCCTGGAACCCCTTCAAATGCCCCACACACTTTGGCCCTCTCTGTTTCCTTACACAATCTATCCTCAAAACTACCATTTTTCACTCTCGGCAGCCTCCGCAGCAAAAAAGGCAAACGTCCAGCCACTGCTCCCACAGCAAAGGTGCCAGGGCAGAAAAGTCATGCTGGTCCTCACTGCCTCCTGGAACCCCTTCAAATGCCCCACACACTTTGGCCCTCTCTCTTTCCTTACACAATCTATCCTCAAAACTACCATTTTTCACTCTCGGCAGCCTCCGCAGCAAAAAAGGCAAACGTCCAGCCACTGCTCCCACAGCAAAGGTGCCAGGGCAGAAAAGTCATGCTGGTCCTCACTGCCTCCTGGAACCCCTTCAAATGCCCCACACACTTTGGCCCTCTCTCTTTCCTTACACAATCTATCCTCAAAACTACCATTTTTCACTCTCGGCAGCCTCCGCAGCAAAA
Organism: Vanellus vanellus; assembly: GCF_965231255.1. Classification (NCBI taxonomy): domain Eukaryota; kingdom Metazoa; phylum Chordata; class Aves; order Charadriiformes; family Charadriidae; genus Vanellus; species Vanellus vanellus. The sequence continues at coordinate 33,417 of NW_028128268.1, forward strand.
AAGGCAAACGTCCAGCCACTGCTCCCACAGCAAAGGTGCCAGGGCAGAAAAGTCATGCTGGTCCTCACTGCCTCCTGGAACCCCTTCAAATGCCCCACACACTTTGGCCCTCTCTGTTTCCTTACACAATCTATCCTCAAAACTACCATTTTTCACTCTCGGCAGCCTCCGCAGCAAAAAAGGCAAACGTCCAGCCACTGCTCCCACAGCAAAGGTGCCAGGGCAGAAAAGTCATGCTGGTCTTCACTGCCTCCTGGAACCCCTTCAAATGCCCCACACACTTTGGCCCTCTCTCTTTCCTTACACAATCTATCCTCAAAACTACCATTTTTCACTCTCGGCAGCCACCGCAGCAAAAAAGGCAAACGTCCAGCCACTGCTCCCACAGCAAAGGTGCCAGGGCAGAAAAGTCATGCTGGTCCTCACTGCCTCCTGGAACCCCTTCAAATGCCCCACACACTTTGGCCCTCTCTCTTTCCTTACACAATCTATCCTCAAAACTACCATTTTTCACTCTCGGCAGCCTCCGCAGCAAAAAAGGCAAACGTCCAGCCACTGCTCCCACAGCAAAGGTGCCAGGGCAGAAAAGTCATGCTGGTCCTCACTGCCTCCTGGAACCCCTTCAAATGCCCCACACACTTTGGCCCTCTCTCTTTCCTTACACAATCTATCCTCAAAACTACCATTTTTCACTCTCGGCAGCCTCCGCAGCAAAAAAGGCAAACGTCCAGCCACTGCTCCCACAGCAAAGGTGCCAGGGCAGAAAAGTCATGCTGGTCCTCACTGCCTCCTGGAACCCCTTCAAATGCCCCACACACTTTGGCCCTCTCTCTTTCCTTACACAATCTATCCTCAAAACTACCATTTTTCACTCTCGGCAGCCTCCGCAGCAAAAAAGGCAAACGTCCAGCCACTGCTCCCACAGCAAAGGTGCCAGGGCAGAAAAGTCATGCTGGTCCTCACTGCCTCCTGGAACCCCTTCAAATGCCCCACACACTTTGGCCCTCTCTCTTTCCTTACACAATCTATCCTCAAAACTACCATTTTTCACTCTCGGCAGCCTCCGCAGCAAAAAAGGCAAACGTCCAGCCACTGCTCCCACAGCAAAGGTGCCAGGGCAGAAAAGTCATGCTGGTCCTCACTGCCTCCTGGAACCCCTTCAAATGCCCCACACACTTTGGCCCTCTCTGTTTCCTTACACAATCTATCCTCAAAACTACCATTTTTCACTCTCGCCAGCCTCCGCAGCAAAAAAGGCAAACGTCCAGCCACTGCTCCCACAGCAAAGGTGCCAGGGCAGAAAAGTCATGCTGGTCCTCACTGCCTCCTGGAACCCCTTCAAATGCCCCACACACTTGGGCCCTCTCTGTTTCCTTACACAATCTATCCTCAAAACTACCATTTTTCACTCTCGGCAGCCTCCACAGCAAAGAAGGCAAACGTCCAGCCACTGCTCCCACAGCAAAGGTGCCAGGGCAGAAAAGTCATGCTGGTCCTCACTGCCTCCTGGAACCCCTTCAAATGCCCCACACACTTTGGCCCTCTCTGTTTCCTTACACAATCTATCCTCAAAACTACCATTTTTCACTCTCGGCAGCCTCAGGAGCAAAAAAGGCAAACGTCCAGCCACTGCTCCCACAGCAAAGGTGCCAGGGCAGAAAAGTCATGCTGGTCCTCACTGCCTCCTGGAACCCCTTCAAATGCCCCACACACTTTGGCCCTCTCTCTTTCCTTACACAATCTATCCTCAAAACTACCATTTTTCACTCTCGGCAGCCTCCGCAGCAAAAAAGGCAAACGTCCAGCCACTGCTCCCACAGCAAAGGTGCCAGGGCAGAAAAGTCATGCTGGTCCTCACTGCCTCCTGGAACCCCTTCAAATGCCCCACACACTTTGGCCCTCTCTCTTTCCTTACACAATCTATCCTCAAAACTACCATTTTTCACTCTCGGCAGCCTCCGCAGCAAAAAAGGCAAACGTCCAGCCACTGCTCCCACAGCAAAGGTGCCAGGGCAGAAAAGTCATGCTGGTCCTCACTGCCTCCTGGAACCCCTTCAAATGCCCCACACACTTTGGCCCTCTCTCTTTCCTTACACAATCTATCCTCAAAACTACCATTTTTCACTCTCGGCAGCCACCGCAGCAAAAAAGGCAAACGTCCAGCCACTGCTCCCACAGCAAAGGTGCCAGGGCAGAAAAGTCATGCTGGTCCTCACTGCCTCCTGGAACCCCTTCAAATGCCCCACACACTTTGGCCCTCTCTGTTTCCTTACACAATCTATCCTCAAAACTACCATTTTTCACTCTCGGCAGCCTCCGCAGCAAAAAAGGCAAACGTCCAGCCACTGCTCCCACAGCAAAGGTGCCAGGGCAGAAAAGTCATGCTGGTCCTCACTGCCTCCTGGAACCCCTTCAAATGCCCCACACACTTTGGCCCTCTCTCTTTCCTTACACAATCTATCCTCAAAACTACCATTTTTCACTCTCGGCAGCCTCCGCAGCAAAAAAGGCAAACGTCCAGCCACTGCTCCCACAGCAAAGGTGCCAGGGCAGAAAAGTCATGCTGGTCCTCACTGCCTCCTGGAACCCCTTCAAATGCCCCACACACTTTGGCCCTCTCTCTTTCCTTACACAATCTATCCTCAAAACTACCATTTTTCACTCTCGGCAGCCTCCGCAGCAAAAAAGGCAAACGTCCAGCCACTGCTCCCACAGCAAAGGTGCCAGGGCAGAAAAGTCATGCTGGTCCTCACTGCCTCCTGGAACCCCTTCAAATGCCCCACACACTTTGGCCCTCTCTCTTTCCTTACACAATCTATCCTCAAAACTACCATTTTTCACTCTCGGCAGCCTCCGCAGCAAAAAAGGCAAACGTCCAGCCACTGCTCCCACAGCAAAGGTGCCAGGGCAGAAAAGTCATGCTGGTCCTCACTGCCTCCTGGAACCCCTTCAAATGCCCCACACACTTTGGACCTCTCTCTTTCCTTACACAATCTATCCTCAAAACTACCATTTTTCACTCTCGGCAGCCTCCGCAGCAAAAAAGGCAAACGTCCAGCCACTGCTCCCACAGCAAAGGTGCCAGGGCAGAAAAGTCATGCTGGTCCTCACTGCCTCCTGGAACCCCTTCAAATGCCCCACACACTTTGGCCCTCTCTCTTTCCTTACACAATCTATCCTCAAAACTACCATTTTTCACTCTCGGCAGCCTCCGCAGCAAAAAAGGCAAACGTCCAGCCACTGCTCCCACAGCAAAGGTGCCAGGGCAGAAAAGTCCTGCTGGTCTTCACTGCCTCCTGGAACCCCTTCAAATGCCCCACACACTTTGGCCCTCTCTCTTTCCTTACACAATCTATCCTCAAAACTACCATTTTTCACTCTCGGCAGCCTCCGCAGCAAAAAAGGCAAACGTCCAGCCACTGCTCCCACAGCAAAGGTGCCAGGGCAGAAAAGTCATGCTGGTCCTCACTGCCTCCTGGAACCCCTTCAAATGCCCCACACACTTTGGCCCTCTCTCTTTCCTTACACAATCTATCCTCAAAACTACCATTTTTCACTCTCGGCAGCCTCCGCAGCAAAAAAGGCAAACGTCCAGCCACTGCTCCCACAGCAAAGGTGCCAGGGCAGAAAAGTCATGCTGGTCCTCACTGCCTCCTGGAACCCCTTCAAATGCCCCACACACTTTGGCCCTCTCTCTTTCCTTACACAATCTATCCTCAAAACTACCATTTTTCACTCTCGGCAGCCTCCGCAGCAAAAAAGGCAAACGTCCAGCCACTGCTCCCACAGCAAAGGTGCCAGGGCAGAAAAGTCATGCTGGTCCTCACTGCCTCCTGGAACCCCTTCAAATGCCCCACACACTTTGGCCCTCTCTCTTTCCTTACACAATCTATCCTCAAAACTACCATTTTTCACTCTCGGCAGCCTCCGCAGCAAAAAAGGCAAACGTCCAGCCACTGCTCCCACAGCAAAGGTGCCAGGGCAGAAAAGTCATGCTGGTCCTCACTGCCTCCTGGAACCCCTTCAAATGCCCCACACACTTTGGCCCTCTCTCTTTCCTTACACAATCTATCCTCAAAACTACCATTTTTCACTCTCGGCAGCCTCCGCAGCAAAAAAGGCAAACGTCCAGCCACTGCTCCCACAGCAAAGGTGCCAGGGCAGAAAAGTCATGCTGGTCCTCACTGCCTCCTGGAACCCCTTCAAATGCCCCACACACTTTGGTCCTCTCTGTTTCCTTACACAATTTATCCTCAAAACTACCATTTTTCACTCTCGGCAGCCTCCGCAGCAAAAAAGGCAAACGTCCAGCCACTGCTCCCACAGCAAAGGTGCTAGGGCAGAAAAGTCATGCTGGTCCTCACTGCCTCCTGGAACCCCTTCAAATGCCCCACACACTTTGGCCCTCTCTCTTTCCTTACACAATCTATCCTCAAAACTACCATTTTTCACTCTCGGCAGCCTCCGCAGCAAAAAAGGCAAACGTCCAGCCACTGCTCCCACAGCAAAGGTGCCAGGGCAGAAAAGTCATGCTGGTCCTCACTGCCTCCTGGAACCCCTTCAAATGCCCCACACACTTTGGCCCTCTCTGTTTCCTTACACAATCTATCCTCAAAACTACCATTTTTCACTCTCGGCAGCCTCCGCAGCAAAAAAGGCAAACGTCCAGCCACTGCTCCCACAGCAAAGGTGCCAGGGCAGAAACGTCATGCTGGTCCTCACTGCCTCCTGGAACCCCTTCAAATGCCCCACACACTTGGGCCCTCTCTGTTTCCTTACACAATCTATCCTCAAAACTACCATTTTTCACTCTCGGCAGCCTCCGCAGCAAAGAAGGCAAACGTCCAGCCACTGCTCCCACACCAAAGGTGCCAGGGCAGAAAAGTCATGCTGGTCCTCACTGCCTCCTGGAACCCCTTCAAATGCCCCACACACTTTGGCCCTCTCTCTTTCCTTACACAATCTATCCTCAAAACTACCATTTTTCACTCTCGGCAGCCTCCGCAGCAAAAAAGGCAAACGTCCAGCCACTGCTCCCACAGCAAAGGTGCCAGGGCAGAAAAGTCATGCTGGTCCTCACTGCCTCCTGGAACCCCTTCAAATGCCCCACACACTTTGGCCCTCTCTGTTTCCTTACACAATCTATCCTCAAAACTACCATTTTTCACTCTCGGCAGCCTCCGCAGCAAAAAAGGCAAACGTCCAGCCACTGCTCCCACAGCAAAGGTGCCAGGGCAGAAAAGTCATGCTGGTCCTCACTGCCTCCTGGAACCTCTTCAAATGCCCCACACACTTTGGCCCTCTCTGTTTCCTTACACAATCTATCCTCAAAACTACCATTTTTCACTCTCGGCAGCCTCAGGAGCAAAAAAGGCAAACGTCCAGCCACTGCTCCCACAGCAAAGGTGCCAGGGCAGAAAAGTCATGCTGGTCCTCACTGCCTCCTGGAACCCCTTCAAATGCCCCACACACTTTGGCCCTCTCTGTTTCCTTACACAATCTATCCTCAAAACTACCATTTTTCACTCTCGGCAGCCTCCGCAGCAAAAAAGGCAAACGTCCAGCCACTGCTCCCACAGCAAAGGTGCCAGGGCAGAAAAGTCATGCTGGTCCTCACTGCCTCCTGGAACCCCTTCAAATGCCCCACACACTTTGGCCCTCTCTCTTTCCTTACACAATCTATCCTCAAAACTACCATTTTTCACTCTCGGCAGCCTCCGCAGCAAAAAAGGCAAACGTCCAGCCACTGCTCCCACAGCAAAGGTGCCAGGGCAGAAAAGTCATGCTGGTCCTCACTGCCTCCTGGAACCCCTTCAAATGCCCCACACACTTTGGCCCTCTCTCTTTCCTTACACAATCTATCCTCAAAACTACCATTTTTCACTCTCGGCAGCCTCCGCAGCAAAAAAGGCAAACGTCCAGCCACTGCTCCCACAGCAAAGGTGCCAGGGCAGAAAAGTCATGCTGGTCCTCACTGCCTCCTGGAACCCCTTCAAATGCCCCACACACTTTGGCCCTCTCTCTTTCCTTACACAATCTATCCTCAAAACTACCATTTTTCACTCTCGGCAGCCTCCGCAGCAAAAAAGGCAAACGTCCAGCCACTGCTCCCACAGCAAAGGTGCCAGGGCAGAAAAGTCATGCTGGTCCTCACTGCCTCCTGGAACCCCTTCAAATGCCCCACACACTTTGGCCCTCTCTCTTTCCTTACACAATCTATCCTCAAAACTACCATTTTTCACTCTCGGCAGCCTCCGCAGCAAAAAAGGCAAACGTCCAGCCACTGCTCCCACAGCAAAGGTGCCAGGGCAGAAAAGTCATGCTGGTCCTCACTGCCTCCTGGAACCCCTTCAAATGCCCCATACACTTTGGCCCTCTCTGTTTCCTTACACAATCTATCCTCAAAACTACCATATTACACTCTCGGCAGCCTCCACAGCAAAAAAGGCAAACGTCCAGCCACTGCTCCCACAGCAAAAGTGCCAGGGCAGAAAAGTCATGCTGGTCCTCACTGCCTCCTGGAACCCCTTCAAATGCCCCACACACTTTGGCCCTCTCTCTTTCCTTACACAATCTATCCTCAAAACTACCATTTTTCACTCTCGGCAGCCTCCGCAGCAAAAAAGGCAAACGTCCAGCCACTGCTCCCACAGCAAAGGTGCCAGGGCAGAAAAGTCATGCTGGTCCTCACTGCCTCCTGGAACCTCTTCAAATGCCCCACACACTTTGGCCCTCTCTGTTTCCTTACACAATCCATCCTCAAAACTACCATTTTTCACTCTCGGCAGCCTCCGCAGCAAAAAAGGCAAACGTCCAGCCACTGCTCCCACAGCAAAGGTGCCAGGGCAGAAAAGTCATGCTGGTCCTCACTGCCTCCTGGAACCCCTTCAAATGCCCCACACACTTTGGCCCTCTCTCTTTCCTTACACAATCTATCCTCAAAACTACCATTTTTCACTCTCGGCAGCCTCCGCAGCAAAAAAGGCAAACGTCCAGCCACTGCTCCCACAGCAAAGGTGCCAGGGCAGAAAAGTCATGCTGGTCCTCACTGCCTCCTGGAACCCCTTCAAATGCCCCACACACTTTGGCCCTCTCTGTTTCCTTACACAATCTATCCTCAAAACTACCATTTTTCACTCTCGGCAGCCTCCGCAGCAAAAAAGGCAAATGTCCAGCCACTGCTCCCACAGCAAAGGTGCCAGGGCAGAAAAGTCATGCTGGTCCTCACTGCCTCCTGGAACCCCTTCAAATGCCCCACACACTTTGGCCCTCTCTGTTTCCTTACACAATCTATCCTCAAAACTACCATTTTTCACTCTCGGCAGCCACCAGAGCAAAAAAGGCAAACGTCCAGCCACTGCTCCCACAGCAAAGGTGCCAGGGCAGAAAAGTCATGCTGGTCCTCACTGCCTCCTGGAACCCCTTCAAATGCCCCACACACTTTGGCCCTCTCTCTTTCCTTACACAATCTATCCTCAAAACTACCATTTTTCACTCTCGGCAGCTTCCGCAGCAAAAAAGGCAAACGTCCAGCCACTGCTCCCACAGCAAAGGTGCCAGGGCAGAAAAGTCATGCTGGTCCTCACTGCCTCCTGGAACCCCTTCAAATGCCCCACACACTTTGGCCCTCTCTCTTTCCTTACACAATCTATCCTCAAAACTACCATTTTTCACTCTCGGCAGCCACCGCAGCAAAAAAGGCAAACGTCCAGCCACTGCTCCCACAGCAAAGGTGCCAGGGCAGAAAAGTCATGCTGGTCCTCACTGCCTCCTGGAACCCCTTCAAATGCCCCACACACTTTGGCCCTCTCTGTTTCCTTACACAATCTATCCTCAAAACTACCATTTTTCACTCTCGGCAGCCTCCGCAGCAAAAAAGGCAAACGTCCAGCCACTGCTCCCACAGCAAAGGTGCCAGGGCAGAAAAGTCATGCTGGTCCTCACTGCCTCCTGGAACCCCTTCAAATGCCCCACACACTTTGGCCCTCTCTGTTTCCTTACACAATCTATCCTCAAAACTACCATTTTTCACTCTCGGCAGCTTCCGCAGCAAAAAGGCAAACGTCCAGCCACTGCTCCCACAGCAAAGGTGCCAGGGCAGAAAAGTCATGCTGGTCCTCACTGCCTCCTGGAACCCCTTCAAATGCCCCACACACTTTGGCCCTCTCTCTTTCCTTACACAATCTATCCTCAAAACTACCATTTTTTCACTCTCGGCAGCCACCGGAGCAAAAAAGGCAAACGTCCAGCCACTGCTCCCACAGCAAAGGTGCCAGGGCAGAAAAGTCATGCTGGTCCTCACTGCCTCCTGGAACCCCTTCAAATGCCCCACACACTTTGGCCCTCTCTCTTTCCTTACACAATCTATCCTCAAAACTACCATTTTTCACTCTCGGCAGCCTCCGCAGCAAAAAAGGCAAACGTCCAGCCACTGCTCCCACAGCAAAGGTGCCAGGGCAGAAAAGTCATGCTGGTCCTCACTGCCTCCTGGAACCCCTTCAAATGCCCCACACACTTTGGCCCTCTCTGTTTCCTTACACAATCTATCCTCAAAACTACCATTTTTCACTCTCGGCAGCCTCCGCAGCAAAAAAGGCAAACGTCCAGCCACTGCTCCCACAGCAAAGGTGCCAGGGCAGAAAAGTCATGCTGGTCCTCACTGCCTCCTGGAACCCCTTCAAATGCCCCACACACTTTGGCCCTCTCTCTTTCCTTACACAATCTATCCTCAAAACTACCATTTTTCACTCTCGGCAGCCACCAGAGCAAAAAAGGCAAACGTCCAGCCACTGCTCCCACAGCAAAGGTGCCAGGGCAGAAAAGTCATGCTGGTCCTCACTGCCTCCTGGAACCCCTTCAAATGCCCCACACACTTTGGCCCTCTCTCTTTCCTTACACAATCTATCCTCAAAACTACCATTTTTCACTCTCGGCAGCCTCCGCAGCAAAAAAGGCAAACGTCCAGCCACTGCTCCCACAGCAAAGGTGCCAGGGCAGAAAAGTCATGCTGGTCCTCACTGCCTCCTGGAACCCCTTCAAATGCCCCACACACTTTGGCCCTCTCTCTTTCCTTACACAATCTATCCTCAAAACTACCATTTTTCACTCTCGGCAGCCTCCGCAGCAAAAAAGGCAAACGTCCAGCCACTGCTCCCACAGCAAAGGTGCCAGGGCAGAAAAGTCATGCTGGTCCTCACTGCCTCCTGGAACCCCTTCAAATGCCCCACACACTTTGGCCCTCTCTGTTTCCTTACACAATCTATCCTCAAAACTACCATTTTTCACTCTCGGCAGCCTCCGCAGCAAAAAAGGCAAACGTCCAGCCACTGCTCCCACAGCAAAGGTGCCAGGGCAGAAAAGTCATGCTGGTCCTCACTGCCTCCTGGAACCCCTTCAAATGCCCCACACACTTGGGCCCTCTCTGTTTCCTTACACAATCTATCCTCAAAACTACCATTTTTCACTCTCGGCAGCCTCCGCAGCAAAAAAGGCAAACGTCCAGCCACTGCTCCCACAGCAAAGGTGCCAGGGCAGAAAAGTCATGCTGGTCCTCACTGCCTCCTGGAACCCCTTCAAATGCCCCACACACTTTGGCCCTCTCTGTTTCCTTACACAATCTATCCTCAAAACTACCATTTTTCACTCTCGGCAGCCTCCGCAGCAAAAAAGGCAAACGTCCAGCCACTGCTCCCACAGCAAAGGTGCCAGGGCAGAAAAGTCATGCTGGTCCTCACTGCCTCCTGGAACCCCTTCAAATGCCCCACACATATTGGCCCTCTCTGTTTCCTTACACAATCTATCCTCAAAACTACCATTTTTCACTCTCGGCAGCCTCCGCAGCAAAAAAGGCAAACGTCCAGCCACTGCTCCCACAGCAAAGGTGCCAGGGCAGAAAAGTCATGCTGGTCCTCACTGCCTCCTGGAACCCCTTCAAATGCCCCACACACTTTGGCCCTCTCTGTTTCCTTACACAATCTATCCTCAAAACTACCATTTTTCACTCTCGGCAGCCTCCGCAGCAAAAAAGGCAAACGTCCAGCCACTGCTCCCACAGCAAAGGTGCCAGGGCAGAAAAGTCATGCTGGTCCTCACTGCCTCCTGGAACCCCTTCAAATGCCCCACACACTTTGGCCCTCTCTGTTTCCTTACACAATCTATCCTCAAAACTACCATTTTTCACTCTCGGCAGCCTCCGCAGCAAAAAAGGCAAACGTCCAGCCACTGCTCCCACAGCAAAGGTGCCAGGGCAGAAAAGTCATGCTGGTCCTCACTGCCTCCTGGAACCCTTCAAATGCCCCACACACTTTGGCCCTCTCTCTTTCCTTACACAATCTATCCTCAAAACTACCATTTTTCACTCTCGGCAGCCTCCGCAGCAAAAAAGGCAAACGTCCAGCCACTGCTCCCACAGCAAAGGTGCCAGGGCAGAAAAGTCATGCTGGTCCTCACTGCCTCCTGGAACCCCTTCAAATGCCCCACACACTTTGGCCCTCTCTCTTTCCTTACACAATCTATCCTCAAAACTACCATTTTTCACTCTCGGCAGCCTCCGCAGCAAAAAAGGCAAACGTCCAGCCACTGCTCCCACAGCAAAGGTGCCAGGGCAGAAAAGTCATGCTGGTCCTCACTGCCTCCTGGAACCCCTTCAAATGCCCCACACACTTTGGCCCTCTCTGTTTCCTTACACAATCTATCCTCAAAACTACCATTTTTCACTCTCGGCAGCCTCCGCAGCAAAAAGGCAAACGTCCAGCCACTGCTCCCACAGCAAAGGTGCCAGGGCAGAAAAGTCATGCTGGTCCTCACTGCCTCCTGGAACCCCTTCAAATGCCCCACACACTTTGGCCCTCTCTGTTTCCTTACACAATCTATCCTCAAAACTACCATTTTTCACTCTCGGCAGCCTCCGCAGCAAAAAAGGCAAACGTCCAGCCACTGCTCCCACAGCAAAGGTGCCAGGGCAGAAAAGTCATGCTGGTCCTCACTGCCTCCTGGAACCCCTTCAAATGCCCCACACACTTTGGCCCTCTCTCTTTCCTTACACAATCTATCCTCAAAACTACCATTTTTCACTCTCGGCAGCCTCCGCAGCAAAAAAGGCAAACGTCCAGCCACTGCTCCCACAGCAAAGGTGCCAGGGCAGAAAAGTCATGCTGGTCCTCACTGCCTCCTGGAACCACTTCAAATGCCCCACACACTTTGGCCCTCTCTCTTTCCTTACACAATCTATCCTCAAAACTACCATTTTTCACTCTCGGCAGTCTCCGCAGCAAAAAAGGCAAACGTCCAGCCACTGCTCCCACAGCAAAGGTGCCAGGGCAGAAAAGTCATGCTGGTCCTCACTGCCTCCTGGAACCCCTTCAAATGCCCCACACACTTTGGCCCTCTCTCTTTCCTTACACAATCTATCCTCAAAACTACCATTTTTCACTCTCGGCAGCCTCCGGAGCAAAAAAGGCAAACGTCCAGCCACTGCTCCACAGCAAAAGTGCCAGGGCAGAAAAGTCATGCTGGTCCTCACTGCCTCCTGGAACCCCTTCAAATGCCCCACACACTTTGGCCCTCTCTCTTTCCTTACACAATCTATCCTCAAAACTACCATTTTTCACTCTCGGCAGCCTCCGCAGCAAAAAAGGCAAACGTCCACCCACTGCTCCCACAGCAAAAGTGCCAGGGCAGAAAAGTCATGCTGGTCCTTACTGCCTCCTGGAACCCCTTCAAATGCCCCACACACTTCGGCCCTCTCTGTTTCCTTACACAATCTATCCTCAAAACTACCATTTTTCACTCTCGGCAGCCTCCGCAGCAAAAAAGGCAAACGTCCAGCCACTGCTCCCACAGCAAAGGTGCCAGGGCAGAAAAGTCATGCTGGTCCTCACTGCCTCCTGGAACCCCTTCAAATGCCCCACACACTTTGGCCCTCTCTGTTTCCTTGCACAATCTATCCTCAAAACTACCATTTTTCACTCTCGGCAGCCACCGGAGCAAAAAAGGCAAACGTCCAGCCACTGCTCCCACAGCAAAGGTGCCAGGGCAGAAAAGTCATGCTGGTCCTCACTGCCTCCTGGAACCCCTTCAAATGCCCCACACACTTTGGCCCTCTCTGTTTCCTTACACAATTTATCCTCAAAACTACCATTTTTCACTCTCGGCAGCCTCCGCAGCAAAAAAGGCAAACGTCCAGCCACTGCTCCCACAGCAAAGGTGCCAGGGCAGAAAAGTCATGCTGGTCCTCACTGCCTCCTGGAACCCCTTCAAATGCCCCACACACTTTGGCCCTCTCTCTTTCCTTACACAATCTATCCTCAAAACTACCATTTTTCACTCTCGGCAGCCTCCGCAGCAAAAAAGGCAAACGTCCAGCCACTGCTCCCACAGCAAAGGTGCCAGGGCAGAAAAGTCATGCTGGTCCTCACTGCCTCCTGGAACCCCTTCAAATGCCCCACACACTTTGGCCCTCTCTGTTTCCTTACACAATCTATCCTCAAAACTACCATTTTCACTCTCGGCAGCTTCCGCAGCAAAAAAGGCAAACGTCCAGCCACTGCTCCCACAGCAAAGGTGCCAGGGCAGAAAAGTCATGCTGGTCCTCACTGCCTCCTGGAACCCCTTCAAATGCCCCACACACTTTGGCCCTCTCTCTTTCCTTACACAATCTATCCTCAAAACTACCATTTTTCACTCTCGGCAGCCACCGGAGCAAAAAAGGCAAACGTCCAGCCACTGCTCCCACAGCAAAGGTGCCAGGGCAGAAAAGTCATGCTGGTCCTCACTGCCTCCTGGAACCCCTCAAATGCCCCACACACTTTGCCCTCTCTCTTTCCTTACACAATCTATCCTCAAAACTACCATTTTTCACTCTCGGCAGCCTCCGCAGCAAAAAAGGCAAACGTCCAGCCACTGCTCCCACAGCAAAGGTGCC